>NC_060275.1:111101396-111364731 GCF_021613505.1 Equus quagga
CACGTCAATAACATATTCTAAGATGTTAATGGAGGGGTGTGTTTGTGTGTACACTCAAAAACATGTACACACACAAGGATTATCACTACAATGTTGCTTCTAATATCAAATAACTCTCAACATGCTAAGTGCCCACTCGTAGGACATTAGTTTAATCAATTATGTACATCCATACAAGAGATGAATGTATTGCCACTTAAAAATGGTTTGATTTTGTATGGTAATTGACATAGTAAAGGAGCACATCTTATGTTTGGATAAAAGAAAATGCTCTTGAGAAAACTACATGCACAGGATGATCCTTTTTTATTTGCGTGCATGTGCGCAAAGAAGACATTTAAAATCACGTTAATAGATGTTTTATTCTGACTTCTGGTATTTGGATTGATTTTACCTCCTTTTCTAATATTTTAAATAGCTTAGAATTCTAAACAATTGTTTGTATTATGGTAAGAAAGAGAACCAGCAATGAATATGAAGACCAATTTACAGATTAAGTACAGAGGAAATGTTAATGGCCAATGGGTATGAAAAGATATTCAACCTCAGTAATTATCAAGAAAGTGTATATTTCAACAAAATATGTCATAAGACTTTCCTTCATCATCATTTGGCTGCATATGATTTTTAATGTGATAAAATTCAGTATTGGAAAATGCTAATGGGAAGCGCATAGTTTTATACATTGTTAACTGAGGGTTTAAATTAACACCGATTTTCTGGTTGGCAGCTTCATATCTTTAGCAAAACAAATTTGACAGCTTTATTGAAGTATAATTGATACAAAGAACTATACACATTCAATGTGTACAATTTGATGAGTTTGGATGTACGCAAACACAAATGATACCATCACCACAATCAAGCTAATAGATACAGCCAATACCTCTCAGAGTTTCCCGGTGTCCCGTTGGTTGTTTTGTTTTTGTTTTTTGTGGTAAGAACACCTAACATGAGACTTACTCTTACCAAATTTTGAAGTGCACAATACTCTATTGTTATCTAGAGACACTACACAGTAGAGCAGATCTCAAGAATTTATTCCTCTGGCATAACTGAAATTTTATACCCACTGAACAGCAGCTTCTTCATTTCCCCCACCAAAGTGTGCATATAATCTAATCTAGCAAGCCTTTTTCTAGGCATTTATCCAAAACAACTACTTGCATCATGCACACAAAGACCTGTACACCCACATTCTCTGTGGCACTGTTTGCGACAGTAAAACTTTGGGGAGACACTCAGTGGCTACTCTGACAAGAGATAGAGACTTTTGTACAAGTATACTGTGGAAAACTGGACAGTGCCTATAAAATAATGAATTAATGCTATGTAAATTGATGAAGAAATAGATTTAAGATATATATATTCATAGAAAATTAAATCAAAAGATAGTACTCAGTTTCTCATTACAATGTCATTAATAAAAAATAAAATTATTTTTCTTAATTTTTAAATGTTTAGTAGGATACACAAAATGCATTGTTGGATATCTAACTCTTATGTAGGAGATGGGAAATAGAATGAATGAGAATATTTTTAAAATATGTAACTTCCTCTTTACGTTAGAGAATTTTACAAGAAAAATATGATCTTATCTAAAAATAAGCCAAATAAATAAAAAAGCTTAAAATGAAAGTTGAACACAGATTTTCATAATGCCAAAAATGTGTTTACATTCTCTCCATAATTGGACGTTGCTTCTTTTTCCAGAAGCGTATGAAAGAGGCAGCTCTAAGCTCAATGATAACAGAGGGTGCATTTGCCCTACTCATAGTTTTAACTCTAGTACACAGCACCTCACAGGCATTTGAAAATATTTGTAGAAGTAATTCACAAATAAACACATTAATTAATTATACCAGTTAACTACCTAATGGAACATGCAAGAGCCTCGTAAGAGTTGACCTTGACATAGCCAGCCTAGTACAAGAAGGTAGCACAGTTTATCATGCTAGTTACATAGCACTTCTGCACTCGGGGAAATGTGCTATTGTAGGATTCTCTCACATACTGAAATACTATCTCATTAAAATATACACTTATATGTATACATCACTATAACATATTTTATAATAGTGCCATTAACGTGACAAAGCATACTAAGTAAACAGTTTTATAATAGTTTTCTTCATAAAAGTTCCTTACCCATTTTGAGATGTTGGTGCCCTTCTTTTACAAAGCCATAAAATTAAATTATATCTTGTATTCTTTTAAAGTATAGTAATAATAATTAGTAGTTAAAGCTTGGAAAACAAAGTCTCTTTTAAAAAACAATGTATGTTACAAGTCCAATTATTTAAATGAGCCTGAGAAACTCTAATTTCTTTTCTATTGCTTAGTAATTGAGTAGAAAATAAATTGTTGCCTTGACAACAGAAGATAGCAAAATAAAATGTTAATGAATAGCAATTGTTTAATCATTATATAAAGTACTGACTCTATAATTGTAGGACAAATACTTATTGTATTTTTAAATCATATAATAACTAAACACTAAACATTCATTCCTTTAACACATATTTCAGAGTATTAATTTTGATGACGAACTAATTTCTTCTTGAACCACATTAATGTGATTTATGGAGTCCAAAGTCAAGTTTCCTATCTCATATTCATCTCTCAGTAATGGACAGCCCAGAGATGGAGGAAAAAATTGAAAGACTATAAGGGAAATTGATAAATAACAGCCCTCTTTCCCCACATTCTAAGATTTGAACCGCTTGAAAATTGAAGAACAATAAGACAAATGGAGAGAATATTGGCATTATTATTATAAAGCTTTTAGCATGGCATGGTTTGGTTGCAAACCAACACTGGACATCCTAATATTGTGTTATATTCGGCCATGCTCAGGCAGTTAGACAGTCAAAGTGCTTCTAACATTGGAGTCTGCTCTTTATAGGACTTGTTTCATGGCAAGCAACTTATGTGGGCAACTGACTATCAAGACGAGAAAGCAAAGAGCTGGTCTCTGCCTGTCCAGCTGCGTCTACCAAACCCTCCAATCAGTGAAGTGACTCTCCCCCAGGGAAGTGTGAAAGGCATAGGCCAGTAGTCTTAAAAATACTACTGCATGGAAATATAAGGATGAGGAACCCTGCCCCATTCTAACGTTCACCAATATTCTTAAACTCTTATAAACATAGGGTTTAATCTCTCCTATGTTTACATAATTTTTTCTATCATTTTGGGGGAGGTTATCGGTACCATATCATTGCTTATCCTTTCTTACATTCATGAGGCCCCACTGCCCCCAAACTAACCAGTTCGCCTTTGTGTATCTTCCAGGAATTGTTATCGGTTAGTAATTATTTACTCCCAAAAGGCTCTGACATACGTATGAATCAATTCCAATACTCTCTTCACCCAAGACTGAAAATCACTCCATATATAACTTAGCATAAATTGTGGTACATAGCCTATCAGAGACCTGATCAGGTGTTAAAATCCAAGACAAATTCCAAAATAACATTATCTCCTTGTAAGCTAAAGCCCAAAGTAAAAAATGCATACCTTAAAATGCAAATCAAACTAATCTGCCCCCATCCACCGTTTTCTTATTCTATTGACCCTTGTCCAGAAATCCTCTCAATACCTGGATGGTGATGCTGTTCCTGCAGCAACTGTAGCCTGGCAGCATCTCACTGGACCGGGATGGATGCTTTATGGTCTCAGACGTTTGATTAGATCAACGTCAAATTCCAGAGGCATTTTCCACTTTGGAAAGTGTCCAAAGCTTTATAAAAAAATGTTATTTTCTCAATTCAGGACCCAAAGAAAGCAAATTTAAAGCACATGTCAGATTCCAATCCTGACAGCCATCATCTTGAGGAAAATTACAATACCAGAAGGCAATAATTAGAGTTGCAAGAGACCATGGAAGAAGCTAAAGAATTACTGGAGGGGTGATTCAATTTGAAAAGAACTTTTCAAATGACTTATTTCTTCTTGACCGAGCTTTGGCAGTTTGTGTATCTCAAGAAATTTGTCCATTTCGTTATTATCAAACCAATTGGTATAGAGTTGTTCATAATATTCCCTTTATCCTTTTTCTATGTGTGTAAGATCTGTAGAGATGTTCCCTTTGTCTTTCTAATGTTGATGTATATCTTTTTTCCATTTTCACTCAATGCATTCATGCAGAAGATTATTAATTTTGTTGCTTGTTTCCAAGAATCAACCTCACTTGGTCTCATTGATTTTTCCTTTTGTTTTTCTGTTTTCAATTTTATGGATTCCTACTTTTTCTTATTTTCTAATTTCTTCATGTTTTGGGTTTATTTTGCTCTTCATTCTCTAGTTGCTTAAGAAAGAAGTTTAGCTTATTGGTTTAACCCTTTCCTGTTTTATATTCTAAGCATCTGATGAAATAAACAGCCTTCTAACTAATACTTTTGCAGCATCCCACAAATTTTCATAGTCTTTTTAACTTCATTCCATTCAAAATACTTTATAAATTCCTGTTTGACTACCTAACTGTACAACCTGCAAGTTATTTAGAAACCTGTTCTTTACTTTCCAAATATTTGGGGATTTTCCCTAAATATCTTTCTACTATTGATTTCTGATGTAATTCCACTGGAATCAGAGACTATACACTATATGGCTTTAATGCTTTTAATTTTTTGAGGTTTGTTTTATGGTTGAGAATATGGACTTTCTTGGTGAATTCTCCATGTGCACTTGAAAAGACTGTGCACCCTAATATTGTTGTTCTGCAAATGCTAATTAGGTCAAGCTGTCTAAGAGTGTGGTGCAGGTCTTTCATTTCCTTACGCATTTTCTATCTACTTGTTTTATGATTAGTTGAGAGCAGAGTGTTGGAGGCTCCAAACATAATTGTAGATTTGACTATTTCTCTTTTCATTTCCAGATTCTGGTATTTTGAGGCTATTTTGTTAACTACATGCATATTATAATTGTATGTCTTCCTGGCAAATTGGCCCCATTGACATTATGGAATGTCCCTATTATTTCCAATAATATTCCTTGCTCTGAAGTCTACTTTGTTATATATAACGCTACTCCAGCTTTCTTTTGACTAGTGTTTGCAATATTATTTTACGTATTTGTTTCTTTGTAGTTAAAATAGCTTTATTATATAATTTTTTGATTTTTTTTATCCAATCTGACAAATCCTACCTTTTAATTGAAGCTTTTAGACCTTTTATATTTAGTGTGATTCTTTATAGGGTTGAATTTAAATCTAGCATCTTACTAGCTGTTTTCTATTGGTCATGTCTCTTTAGTGTTTCCCTTTTTCTGCATTCTTTTGGATTTATAATTTTTATTATTTCATCTTAGCTCTACTTTTAGCTTATTAGTTATATTTCTTTTTATTTTTAATTGATGCTCTCTTCTTTATAATATGTATCTTAACTTAGTAAAATCTACTTTTTAAAAATATTAAAACATTTCACAGAGTGTAAGAATCTTACAGCAGCACAATTGCAATGAATTCCTCTTGTTTTTTCTATCATATGTCATAAATTTCACAGTGCATTGTTACTATGTTTTTGTTCTATACAGCCATTTTTAATGCAATGAAAATTTTTAAAAATTTTTTGTGCCTACTTTAAATTTTTTTTCCAACTCTCTTCATTTTTTTATGCAAATCCAACTTTCTCTCATACCTTCTGCTTAAAAGACTTTTTTTAAAATTTCCTGTAGTGCAGGTCTTTGGGCAATGAATTTCTTGGTTTTTGTTTGCTAGAAAAAGTTTTCACTTTGCCTGAACTTTTGAAGGATATTTTCACTGGGTACCAAAATCTATATTAACAGCTTTTTTTTTTTACCCCACTTAGCATCTAATATCACGCCATTAACTTAAGGTTTTTAGAATTTCCAACAAGAATTCTGCTATCATTCTCATCTCCTTCCTGGTATAAAATGGTTTTTTTCTCTCTCTCTGATTGCCTTCAAAATTTTATTTTTCTCTTTGTTTTCAATAGTGTAGCTACGTAATGTTTAGACTTGATTTTTCTTGTTTTATCATAAGCTTCTTACATCTGTCATTTGATGTCTTTCACTACATTTGGAAGATTCACAGTGATCTTTTCAAATATTTATTTCATTCTTTTTTCTCTTTCTTTTCCTTCTGGGACTCCAAATGCAAGTATATTACACCACTTTACATGGTCCAAAGCTTCTTATATATTCTATTCTGGGCACTATTTTTAACTATTTGTCTCTTTGTATTTTAATTTGACATTTCTATTGATATATCTTCAAGTTCACAGATTCTTTACCCAACTATGTAACTATGTAGATTTTCCAGATAAACCCATCAAAGGAATTTTTCATATATACATTGGTTTTAGTGTTTTCCTTTGTCATGGTCTTATCATTTCAATTTCTGTGCTAAAATTCCCCATTTGTTCATGCCTGTTGTCTGCCTTTTCTACTAGATCTTTAGTAAATAAATCATAGACATTTTAATTCTTGTCTGACAATTCCAAAGTATGAGTGCTGATTGCTATATCTCTTGAAAATGTTTTTCTTTTTCCCTGGCTTTCTTATTCCTTGTAATTTTTGGTGGATTGCCCTTTCCTCGATAATCAAATCCTTGTTTCAGTTGTGTTTACTAATTAAGCACTTTTTACTATATAATTCTGATACAGCTCCCTTTCAGATCATTTCTGTATATACTAAGGATGGCAGCTATGTTGTTTATAGACAAATCACAGCAGACTGTACACAAATCTAGCTTCAGCTAAAGGCCACAGATGACCCAGGGTATTTTATTGATATGCAGATTGACATAAGGCTTTGCATGTCCTGCCTGCCACTTTCTTAAAAGCCTGCAGATATAATCTGGACACTATTTAAAGAGCCTCTTGGCTGTATTAAAACATCTTACGACTTTATACCATAACATCACAAACTTCCTTACCCCAACAAGACATTAGCTTAGATCTTCTAGGTAAAATCCAAATGTATGAATGGAAACAATACCACAAAACAGGAGTGAGCATCACACGATATGACCTAAAACATAAACACTTCTGAACCTTATATGTGTAAACATGGAGTTGTTGTGTACATTTACTTAACAAAGCATGTTTCTCAGCCTAGAGAGTAATTTCATTTAAGGAATCTTATCATTCTAATGACTAAAGGATAATACATTAAGAAAAATACTTTTAGAGTAAACTTTTTTTTTTTGAGGAAGATCAGCCCTGAGCTAAAATCTGCTGCCAATCCTCCTTTTTTTTTTGCTGGGGAAGGCTGGCCCTGAGCTCATATCCGTGTCCATCTTCCCCTACTTTATATGTGGGATGCCGACCACAGCATGGCTTGCCAAGTGATGCCATGTCTGCATCCAGGATTTGAACCGATGAACCCCGGCCAGCCAAAGTGGAACATGCAAACTTAACTGCTGCGCCACTGGGCTGATCCCTAGATTAAACTTTTAAAAATAATTTTGTCCTATTGATCCATTTTCTAGAGATTTGACTTTGTGTTAATTTGCAAGACAAAAAAAGGAATTTGCTAGTCTTGGCCAAATCAACTATTTTATATAAGTTTTTATTAAAAGTTCCTTGAGCTTTGAAAGAGTGATTGACATACTTCTCATGATAATATTCATCCCTAGTGATGACAGCATCCTCATTTTCCAGAATGAAATAAATTATGGCTGCCATAAAAAATTTTTATACACCGAAGTCATTTTTTAAAAGTGGCGTTTATTTAAGTGTCTGTAAGGTTATTTTCATGATACATTCAGCTGTTATTTTAAAATAGGCAAAGTCCTTCTTATTACTTAAAGTTATGCACAGATAGATATCCAAATAAAGGCAATAACCTATATACATACACACGCATGCACATGTGCACTCACAATTCCTCATTTAAATAATCTGAGCAATAATAAGGTAACCTAATTTCATGTAGGGAGTAGAAGAGTCAATATAAGTAATAAGAAATTACTGAGGAAAGTGCCCTTCAGTAGTGTGATGGTTGATTTTCTACCAACTTGACTGGGCCATGAGATGCTCAGATATTGGGTCAAATATTGTTCTGGGCATTTCTATAAAGGTTTCTTTGGATGAGTTTAACATTTAAATCAATAGCCTGGATAAAGCAAAATTGCCCTCCCCAATGCGAATGGGCCCCCTCCAATCAGTTGAGGGCCTGAGGAACAAAGGCTGAACATCTCCAAATAAGAGGGAATTCCTCCTACGGCCTTCGAATTGGGACACCAGTTTTTTCTGGCCTTGGGACTCATACTAAGACATTGCCTCTTCTGGGTCTCAAGCTTCCTGGACTTGAACCATATCACTGGTTTTCCTGGGTCTCCAGCTTTCTGACTACAGATCTTGGTACTTGTCAGCCTCCATAATTACATGAGCCAATTTCTTATAATAAATAAGTAAGCAAACAGACAAATAAACAAATAACTATCATGTTGGTTCTGTTTCTCTAGAAAACCATGACTCACACAAATATCCTGACAACATGGACATTTAAGTGGCTTGATATAGGACGTAATCATGATTTTGCTCCAAGTCATTTATGGGAAAATCAGGATAATAACAAAATACAGTGTTTTGAACAAAATATAGACTTAACAAATACTTTATGAACAAATGCATGCATGCATACATACATACATACAACTGCTAATTGCTGAAAGAATTTCAATTAAGTATAATTATTTAAGATCTTTGTAGTAATTCTTTATAGTATTAGGAAACATCGGGAACAAGCAGATCAGCCCAGCAACTAGAAATGAGACATAGCATTTCTGAGAGAATCTTTCAGTGTGATGGTGAAGCAATAAGGCAGAGTCATTCACCCATTGATTTATTTATTCATGGGGACAATGAGGTCATGGTTATGACTATAAACACTGGATTTGGTTTGAGTCCTACCTTCACTACAATTGACTTTAAGTTGTGGGTTCCTCCTCTGTAAAAGAAGGGTGATAACATCACATGGCTTATAGGCTTATTATGATTATTCCATAACACAATCCGTTTAAGTTGTTTGGCAACTTGTAAATCCTTGTGCTATCCCTGAAACCATCATAACTGCTAGTTTTTCTGAAAATCCTTACAACTATCCATTGGACATCACATATGTGGCACCCACCATTTCAGTGTCTGGAATGCAATGTTGAACGTTAGTTCTAGCTCTCAAGTTGGTCACGGTCCACTAGATGAAGTGGATATGTACCATTAACAATAAAGGAGCAACTTTTTCTTTCTTCTCTAGGGAGGAAGGCAGAGGAGCCCTGAGAAGGTTGAGCAAGTAACCTGAAGCTTGGATTTACCTACTTGGCTTGAGTAGATAAAATTAACTAATGAGAACTTTGATAATTTAGAGAAAGGAAATTTCCTCCTAGGGTGAAGATTAGTGTAGGAAAGGGCAAAGACAAAAGCTCCAGCTGGGATAAATCACTCTTGCTAAGGAATGATAAGTAGTAGTTTATCTTTCAGGCAACATTTTATGTAAGAAAGTTGGCAATGGTAAGACAAGAGACTGCAAGTAAATATAAATTTACTATATGTGTGTGAGTGTGTGCATACTTTATATATACTTTAAATACAGATATATATATATAAAGCATTTAAGATTTATCCCATAATCTAAAGGGTTCTTTTGAATAACTTTGAGCAGCTTATCAAAATGGTCAGATTATGCCGTAATTAGAAGGACTCACAACTAAAATATACAGCTGTGCATTGGGGAGATTAGGGGAGAAAAAGCAGAAAGAAAAAGAAAAGGAGGATTGGCAACAGTTGTTAGCTCAGGTGCCAATCTTAAAAAAAAAAAAGCCATATTTAAATTTTAGAAAAATAGCTTTCAAAGGTGAGAGGCAGGTGGTTAGTCAGAAAAGACCAGGCCCATTCAGAGTTTTGAATGAAAAGGTCTGGATCAGGTAAGGAGAAGAGGAACCTGAATCAAGAGTTTAGTCAAGAGGAATCTTAGCCAATATAGTTTAGTGTAGATTTTGTAAACAATTGGGTATAGGTGTGAGAAAATAGGGTGTGTGGGTTGACTCCCAGTTTTCCCTGTAGAGTAATTAAGTGGATAGTGGTTCTAATCACTAAATAAAAATTATAGTAGGTGAGAGAGGAAGATTAAGTTATGTCACATCCATTTGAAAATGGTCAGCAAGCAGGAGAAAGCACAAGATGTGACACTCATGTCTATGAAGTTAACAACAATTCTCTTTAGAAAAACAGCAAGGCATGCAAATAGAATAGGTATGACCTCAAAGAAGTATAGATAAAAATATAACTGGTTAAGGCAGACATTGTGGTTGTCTCCAAAATACCCATTCCTCATCAGACAATCACTTCAAGCCAGGACAAGTTTTACTGCTCCTCTTGACAGTGTAGATCAGAAATGAGCCTGTGATCTGCTTCTGGTCATTGAGGAATGAGGGGAAGTGTGAAGGTGGGATTCCTGGAAAAGCGTTCCTTAGTTCTAAGAAAGAGACATAGGAAGAAACAGACTTCCTCTTCTGTCTGTGAGATTTGAGGCCTCAAAATGCTCATGCTATCCAGCTATAAGTTTGAGGGTGACGTCAGCATGGAAAATACCAGACTTGAAGGACAGAAAAAATATAGTTGCACCACTTTAGATTCCCTTTGATATGAGGTAATAAGTATGCTTACTATTCAAGTCATTTTGATTTGAGGCTTCTGTTACATGAAACAGAAATCTTAATTACTGATTGTGATGGTTAGTGTTACCTTGACTGGACTGTGGTGATGAGAGGTTTGCTCAAACAGTTGTCCAAATGTTGCTGTAAAGATTTTTTTAGATATGATTAACATTTATAATGAGTTAACTTTAAGTAAAGCAGATTACCCTCTATAATGCCTGTGGGCCTCATCCCATCAGCTGAAGGCCTTGACAGCAAAGACTGAGGTTTCTCCACACTGCAATGTAGAAATTTTGCTGGAGTTTCTACCTTCAGACTCAAGACTGCAACATCAGCCCTTATCTAAATCTTCAACCTGACGGTTTGCCCTATGGATTTTCATCTTGTCTGTCGACACAATCACATGAGCCAATTCCTTAAATGCCTTAATATATATGTATCCCACCGGTTCTATTTCTCTGGAGAAATCTGACTGACACACTGCTGCAGTATTTCTATTTCACCATTAGTAACATTATTTTCAAATAATAGATAATAATGATAATTAATTGACAATCAAAATAATTATATAAAATCCACCGTCTGATTCTTTCCTTTACAAAAGAAGCTGCATTTGGCATGTGTCTGGAGAACTAACAGATTTGAATAATCTTAATCCCAGATTCATTTTGTTAAATACATATTCATCTAAAACTAGTATTTTAAAAATCACTAAGTGAATATTTTAGGATTATTTTTAACTTAAATTGAGCAAGGCCTATTTTGCTTAACCCCTTTTCTTTTGCATTCTCCGGGTCTAGATAAGTTTGACATTTGTCCTTTTATAACGGAAAGATTATTTTACCTACTTTTGTTTAGTACAAAGGAATTTTATCCAGTAAGATTAAAACAGTGAGAATACGCATCAAATTATGAGATAATATTTTAAACTCACAAATATACTTTTACTATTTCTTGTTGTCAAGGAAACCACTTTGTATGCCCTTGTGTTGAATTACTAAAATGGCAAGCTTTTTTAATGCAAATCCTTATTCCTATTTCACTTTGTATTCTGCATTAAATTAATCATTGTAATTTATATTTGATGAAGCAATTTTGAAGTGTTTGCCAATAACACACACAAAAAAATTGAACACAAATCAAACAGCTATTGCCATGAGATAGGCATCATTATAGAAAAAATGTATTACTCATCAATTGAAAAATGCATGAAAATAATTACACACGCTTGGTAAGAAAAATACTATAAATTTCATTGAATATTGAGATATGGTGTTGCAATATGCTATGTGAATTATGTCTCAAAGAAGGCAAACATATTTTGCCAAAAGTGATAGGATATAAGTATTTGTCAATAATTACAGAGCTTAAACAATTTCATTTATGTAGGCCTAGGGATCATTAGGATATTGTAAATTACATGTAGAATCAGATATAGCTTCCGTTTGCCACATGGGTCTCCGTCTGAAATAGCGTCAAGTATATACTGAGTGGGATTAAAAACCAAAAGCCTCAAAAAAGAAAAAGCTCACTGCAGGCATTCTAAACATCCTTCAATAACTTCATAGATTTGTATTGTTAAATCAAAATATATCAAGCAAATTTTAGTTTTTAAATAAAAGTATACAGGTGTAATGGAAGCATACATTTAAAAGCTTCTTTGGGAAGCTGCAAAATCTTAATAGCCTTTGTCTTAATTTTTCAACACTTTAGAATTTTGGAAGTGCATTTATTCATAAAATACATGTTCATTGTCTAATCTATGTTCAGCATTATGCAAAATGGTAAAGCAATATATAAACATACAAGGGTCTGCCTTTGCACATAGCGGGGAGACTAACAAGGATGACTGGGGATCTGGGACTGAATGAGCAACACACAGAAATGCAGACATTGCAGCTTTGTAGCAAATAATTAAACAAAGTGAAAATTGGGCAATCGATTTGGCAATTGGAGCAAGAAACTGGGCGGCAAGAAACATAGTGGATAATGATCTGTGTCACTGGAGAGAAATAATGGTTAAGTCACCAAACACATATGGACAAACACATGCACATGCACACACTCACACTCACAGAGGCATGCACACCCATACACATGCTTTGATATTTCCCAGCATTAATCAGCCATAAAACTGTTGGGTATTAATATTTATCTCTATTAATTTTGTCCTACTGGTATATGTGAGGTTCTCTGGATCAGACATTATATTTACTTTAAAAAGTAACCATGTGCTTCCCCGTACCTCAATTCTTATGTTAGGTCAGCACAATAAAAGTCAGGTCAAAAGTCCAATGCATACAAAATTTGTGCATGCATATAAATTTTCACACATACAAATACTTGTGTCATAAGCAAGGAGTGGAGAAAAAATGAATATCCTCTGCTTACAAATGGGAGACATGAAGCTACTCTCTTCCCTTCCTGAGTGGGGCACGGTCCTTACTTCATTTCTTCAGCATATTGATAAATCTCTCCAAGGACCAGATAAATTATGTGTCTCCAGGCAGAGATGTCTCCAATGTCCCTGTCGTTGTCACATCTCCTTGAAAGGTGGAGTTATGTAAATCTCTGTGTAGTTCTCACAATCTACAGAGTTGTAAATTAATTTTATGGCTCACTCTCAGACCAGGATCCCAAGTTTCAACAAAATTAGTGCAGAAAACTCTAACTGTATAGAAACATAAAGACATTTTCTCTATGATCCTACAACTGATAAACAACGTAATTACACATTGTAATGAAAATGGTAGCGAAAAGTAGTGGGGTGCTAAGATAGAAATTGAAGGGGTAGTGTATTTTCAAATGGTCAAAAAAGCATGCCTGAGGAGGTAAATTTTAAACTAACACGTGAAAGTGGAAAGGACCAGCTATATAAGAGCAGATTGTGAGTTTTTAGGTGGAATTAATAGCAAATAAGGGAATTTCTGAGACAGGAAAGGGTTTGCTAAATATAAAAATTAAAAGAATGATATTATGATAAATAAAATCGTTATAAATGAGGTAAGGAGAAACGTCAGGTCATGTAGCTGGGTGGGCCTCATTCTACAAGGCCTTTCAGGCAATAAGGTTGTGCATTTTATTTTGTGTACAATATGTAAATATTTAATCTTTCTTGGTTTCAGAAATTGCAGAATTTCCCTTCATGCCAGCCATCACGTTGCTTTGTATACGGTGTTGTTCATTTAAAAAAACCTGTAATTTTTATCTAAAATTATTCAATGATTACTTTTGTCTTTAGTGTTTGACCATTGGCTTGAAGTAATAGATTATCTTCCATACTATTTTTATGTTTATATTGTGTATTTTCACATTTAAATCATTAATATTTATGGATATGTTTTTATGTTTGTTGTGAGATATAATTTCTAAATTATAGGGATATAATTTTCCCCACGTAACTAATCGGATTATCCCAATAATTCCACGTAATCCTAGTTTTTTTTTTTAAGATTTTATTTTTTTCCATTTTCTCCCCAAAGACCCCCAGTACATAGTTGTATATTCTTCGCCGTGGGTCCTTCTAGCTATGGCATGTGGGACGTTGCCCCAGCGTGGCTCGATGAGCAGTGCCATGTCTGCACCCAGGACCCGAACCGACGAAACTTTGGGCCACCTGCCTTGAAGCGCGCGAACTCAACCACTCGGCCACCGGGCCAGCCCCCCACGTAATCCTAGTTTTGTGATGCACCTCCACCACAGAGCAAGATCTGCCACAAATACGGGGTGACTATTTCTGAACTCCCTAGTTGTGTTATATTAATCCCTGTTCTTTATGTTTTAATTCTCATATCAGTACCATATTACTGTCATTACCATGACTTTGTAATATGTGCTAATATCTGGTAAGTCAAGCTCAAAACTTTGAGAGTATTAACATCTTTATGATATTATATGTCCATAATTATTCAGATATTATTTTATGCCCTTGTAGTAAAGAATTCTAGCTGGCTCACTCAACCTCCATTTTCCCCTTCCTCCTTTATAACATAGCCATGATTTTTTCCTGGGAACAGTGCTTTTCAAATAAAAGTCTGCATTTTCCAACTTTCCCAGTAACTAGGAAAATTTCTGAACACACTTATGTAAGTGAATTGCTGTGTTCATGTCCTCCTTCTATTTTCATTCCTTCTGACCAGAATATGACTGTGATATTTAGAGTTCCAAGAACCACCCTGTTGAAATAGTATTGAAAATCAATAAGCTGGAAGATTTATGAGAAATAGTTTTGTGTTTTTTTTTTTTTTTTGGTGAGGATGATTGACCCTGAGCTAACATCTATTGCCAATCTTCTTCTTTTTGCTTGAGGAAGATTAGCCCTGAGCTAATATCTGTCCCAGTCTTCCTCCACTTTGTATGTAGGACACCGCCACAGCATGGTTTGATAGGCAGTGTGTAGGTCCACACCTGGGATCCAAACCTGTGAACCCTGGGCCATTGAAGCAGAGCATGTGCACTTGACCACTATGCCACCAGGCCAGCCCTGACAAATAGATTTTTAATAACTTTCCTGGTTTTTGCTCTCAGGATGCGCTTAACTTTTCTCTCTCTTCTTATGTCAGTTTTATTTACGTTTTTTCTATTTAATGTGCGCTATTAAATTTATTTGTATATTTTGCGTGTTGTTTTGTATAATTCTTTAAGTTTGCTCTGTATTTATAACTTTGATTATTCTCCTTTATCACTTCCAAAATTCTTTAGTTCTTTTATTATTCTTCAGAACATCTAAATGTTCATCTCTTTTATTCTTTTTCTTTAAGAAGCATGTATTTAATTTATTCATAATTTCTATTCTTCTGCTACTTTAGAATTAATTTATACTTTAATATTTATTAGGTCCTATGACAAACTTTTCCTATATTTACCTTGTTATTTTATTATCATTTTCAATAGAAGCATTATTAATTTGCTTTCTTTCCTTTCTTTCTTGTTAATAAAGAAACACTAACATTTTCCTCTAAGAACCACTTTCACTGTATATTTTAGATTTGCAGGACTTTATTTGTTTTTATACATTTTTAAAATTTATAAATGAGATAAAAAATAAGTTAAATAGTGATAAGTTCTATCAAGAAAACAAGCCATAAAAAGACATAGGAAATACTTAGGAATCATAACTTTAGTTGGGATTATCAGGAAACCCCACTGAAGGTGGCATTTCAGTAAGGACCTAAAGAAGGTCAGGCAGCAAGGAGTGTGCATATTTTGAGAATGAACAAAAGAGACAGTGGAAAGAACCTGAGGTAGGGACGTTCCTGGCCCGTTTGAGAAATACAATGATGGTCATTGCTCTGAAAATGATGACTATTAACTGAAATCTGTTGTCTTTTACATCAATACAGTTGGAAAACTATTTATGACACAATCTGATGAACAATTTTATAAGGAAAAATCTAAACTAGCTATTGTGTTGAGAATTCAGTATGTCAGCATTGGGGGTGGAAACATGAAAAGATTGAGAGGATATTGTCTTGAACCAAGATGGTAGTGGTAAAGGCAGTGAGAAGTCTGAATTAGATAAGTTTTGAAGTATGAGTAAAGCCAGACTTAAGAACAGAATAAAGAAACAAAGTTTATTAGAGTCAAGAGATCATAGGTCACCTGATAGTGAAACTTTTATGAGCGGGCTGGTAAGAAAGTGAAGATCAGAGCAGGATGCTTGAAACTGAGAAAATGAAAGTTTTGCTGTTACAGATAGTGACAAAATATGGGATATGTCCTGAGAATGAGTCGTTGAGAGAATGTGGAGGGCATGAGCTAGGAGTTTGGGATTTTGAGAAGTTTATATACCCATAAACTGACATTACCAAGAACAAAGTCAGAAGTTTTGCAAGAGAGAGTCCGTGAACTGAGTGAGAAAAATCTTCCATGGAATGAAGATGATTGACCTCCCTATTAGAAGATGAATGCAACAAGGTGGGCAATTGGATGTTACAGCCCGATGATATGAGAGTCAAAGCTGGGGATGGAGTTCAGGAAAGAGGAAATGAGAAAGATTTGGAAACAGCAATGAAGAGAAACAAAGATAATTACTCCACCTCCAGGTCAAATAGTAGGAGGTTTGGGAGACGAAACAGCCCTTACAGCAGGAGCTGCAGAGAAGCAATGACTGTGGCACAGAGCCTACTTTTAGTTACAACAAGAAGTCAAAGAGAAGCAGTTGAGGACAGAGAATATTTTGTTGGTGATGAACAGTGAGTTCCAGAGGACCCTTTGGAAAGGTCTCAGGAGCTTGGGAAAGACAAGACAAGGAAAGTGAAGCAGAGACATGTAGAGACAGGGGGAAATTGGAATGCAGGAGGTGAGGGCTGCCCGGACCTGGAGTCCTGGGCTTGTCATCTTGAGACCCATATGATTAATCTTCATGGTCTCTCTATGGCAGATGAGATGGTAAGACTATGATTGTTGAAAGAGAGTGTGCAGCAGGGACTTTGCAGAAGCATAGAGTCTCAAAGTCTATTTTTTCTTCCTGCCAATAACAATTGTAAAGCAGGGCAAAAAGTTTAGATTTCCATCCCAAGGTGCAGTCCCTTCACCACCAGCCAGACATGGAAACATGTTAGAAATGCAAATCCTGGAGTTCCAAACCAGACCTGCTAAAGAGGGAGCCCCTCCTCCGGGGTTGGGGGGTGGCAGTCATCTGTGTTTTAAAAGTACAAGTGATTCTGACGTACATAAACATCTGTTTGAGAATGACTCTCTCAGAGCACGAGTTTTGGGGCTGTCTCCTACTTGATTCATCCCAGTGGTGATCTGGAGACCAGTGTTCATGGCAGAACGGTCTGACTCCAGGAGCTGTGCTCTTAACTGCTACACTGTATTTCCTCATAACAACTTAGTTATGAGTTTCCTCATAACAAACTATTAGACAATATTTTGAAGAATTTCAGTGGTATTGCCATAGGAGCAGTGGACCAAACCTCAGGAATGATTAACAGATACAATCAAAACTCATTGAAGAGATTAAAATTCAAAACTGTTAAGATTTTTAATTCTGTTGAATTTCATGTCCCAAACAAAATGAAAATACATTTGTTGAAACAAAGTTATATATAGCCAAAAAGTAAAACTGATATTCTTGCAGATATATGCAGATTTGAATTTGAAAATTAAACCATATTTCTAGAATAATGAAAATATCAATATACAACATCTTATAAAGAAAAGTCAAAGAGAACTGAAGGTTATCGAAGCTAAGTAGGATTCTTTACAGAATATCCAAAAAAATTTGATAAAAACATTTGTTAAATAATCAGAAACTTTTTCTTGAACCGTTGCATATACACTTTACATTGCACATTTAATACAATAAAATAGCTAAATACAGATATTTAAGCCATCTGCTATAACATTAAAAAAAAACCTTTCAAAACTATGATTGAATAGATAACTAATAAATGGATAAAATGTAAATAAAGTCATTACTATTAATTTATGTTTAACTCCACATGAAAAATTGACAGATTTCAGATCTCATTAGTATTATTGAGGCTGTTAAAACAGAAAAAAATATCATTTCTCATGAAATATTAGAAGATAGGCTCACTCAGCAAAGAAGTTGCCTAGATTAGTCACTTCATTTATTCCACAAATTCATTCAACAACCCAGTCGGCTGCATTAGTCCTGGGTTGATCCAAAGCCAGTGTTTCTGCACTTCCGACATTCACACTCCTGGTAGTACAGGGGCACTGTAAAACACTCCTTTCCATTTATCCATCCAAAAGTGTGAAAAACTCCACTTTTCTTGGTGTAAAACCTTAATAATTAAGATTTATATGTTTGGGCTTTCAATATTTTTAGTCATTAAAGTTTGCCTATTTTGCACTGTGATACAGTGATTTATAATAAGAAATAATTGGTCTTTGTCCCAGTTGTACCACAGAGCTTCTAAAACCTTAGGAATTCCCTAAGCAATGAGAGCCATAAAGGTGTCTTTTGTCAGGTGAATGAGATGACTTTTGGACAGCACTTAAGATGAGGGCTCATTGTCAAGAGAACCAACCATGTGCTTAAAAGTTTGGAACTTTCAGTCCTACCTCTCTGACCTCAGGGGAGGAGAGAGGGTCAGGTGGTTGAATAAATCACCAAGGGCCAATGATTTAATCAGTCATGCCTAGTAATGAAGCCTCCATAAAAATCCAAAAAGAATGGGGCTCAGAGAGCTTCCAGTTTGGTGAATATGTGGAGATTTGGGGAGAGTGGTGCATCTGGAGAGGGCATGGCAACTGTGCTCGCCCCCCATACCTTGCCCTATGCATCTCTTCCATCTGGCTGTTTCTGAGTTATATCTTTTTATAACAAACTGGTAATCTAGTAGAGAAAATGTTTTCCTCAGTTCTGTGAGCCACTCTAGCAAATTAATCAAACCAGAGGAGGGAATCCTGGGAAACTCCGATTTATACCCAGTTGGTCAGAAGTACAGGTGATAACCTGGGCTTGCAATTGGCATCTGAACTGGGGGTAGGGGTCAGGGAGCAGTCTTATAAGACTGAACTCTTAACCTGTGGTATCTGATGCTGTCTCTGGGTGGATAGTGTCAGAATTGAGTTGAGTTGCAGCATGCCCAGTTGGTGGCACAGAGTATTACTTGTTGGAAGTATGGGAAACTCTCCCCCATGCTTTGAGATTGTGTCCAGGAACCCAATTATGCATATACTGTGAAAGGGAAATACCTTAACTCTTTAATGGTGATTAGCACGTAGTACTTTAGCAAAGATTCAACAAGAATCCTTAAAATGGAGCACTCCTAGAAAACTGTGGTAGGTATTGTACTACCATGTAGAAAGACCCAAAGGAAAGGAAAAATAAATATAGGAAGATAATTGTTTCTTTGTCCGACATTTGTATAAAGCCCACCTTGTTGAAATATATGGCAGAAAATTTAACCCAAAGAAATGCAGCCTTTAAAATTTAACACCAACCACAGTACTTGCCAACTTCAATTTAGCCAAAATTATATCTAAGCTGAGTTCAATGTTTATCTATAATAAGCGCAATGTTGGCTGAAATTAATAGGTTTTAGTGAGAGGATTAAAACCTCTTTTTTACTGTAAAAATAGTAAGAACATATTATATGAAAACATGGTTATAGAATTTGATTAATAATATCAACAATTTTAATGACTGGATATATATTGAAAAGAGATCCTATTTAGGCAAAAGGGTCTTATACGTACTTCATGGAACTAATGTATTCTTACAAGGGTGAAGCTAAGAAATTTGTAAGAAGAAAGGGCAACAAGAATTCCCATCAAGTTATAAAATTAAGTCAAAATAAATACGTCTTTATAATAAGATTTAAAAAGTATGTGAGGCTAGAAGAAGACTGCATTGAAATATTCCGAAATATCAAAAAATGTAATTAAATCTATAATGGACCCTAAATAAATGCTTCAATTAAGGAATTTATTGATTGTTTCAAACCAACTAGAGGTTTTCACGTAACTTTGCTTAGATTGGAGCCACTAACCAGAATGCTTACCTTCTAGACATATGAGTTTGGCTACATGTGTAACTCAGTGGTAAATCATTATAATCCCTTAGATAATAAACCTTGAATTACTGACATTCATTTATCCCTCGTAGGGCAACTCATTTAAGCTCATCGATCCACAAGTTCCTCAATTTTTAAAAAAGTAATGTTAATACAAATATCAAAGTTTTCTTATGGGTATTGAATAATGAATTGGAAGTGTTTCCATATTGTATAAAGCACTTTTAAATATATGTACTAAATAATCATAACAATTATCGATAAAGTGTTAAGAACATACTCCACCCTCCAAATCAAACAGCCTAAATCCAAATCTCTCCCCACAAACTCCAGAAAACTATCCAGAGCAAAAAAATGCTCCCACTCAACAAAACAAATCAAAACAGCAAACAAAAATCTTTAATAAAGGCCAATCACATAATTAGGAGACAGAGAATATTCCAAACCCCAAATTATGTGTAAATAGGAAATAAACACCGAAATCCAGCAAAGCCAGCTTCAGAGTGTGTTCAGAATTAAGAAAGTCAAGGAGATACCTTGAGGAAAACACAACAAAAGAGAGGGACCTAGAGGTGGTAAAACACAAAGTCATCCCAAGAAATAGGAAAACCGCACCATGAGTGCAGAAATTCTGGAAACAATGCTGAGACCTGGTAGACCATAGTGAATGTCAGTGGATAATAGCAGACTTCACCAGGATCCTCTGAGTTTCCTTTTGATGACATTTTTATGTATTCTCATCTCTATTCTACTCCATCCAACAGCCAACATCTGTACTGCTTTTGCAGAGGACCTTTGTCAGGATTGTGGAGACGTTTTTGCTTGCAGGAACAGAGAATTGAAAGTCACCCTCAACAAATGACTGAGGCGTTCTAAGTATGAAGCTGATGATCAGGTACTGAGGATCTCTGGTACTTTGCTGGATATCACAAGCTCGCTTGGCTTCCTTCTTTTTCCTAGTTTGCTTTCTAAACTTCCCTGTCAATTTCCTTTGGGAGCATTTTGACAATTTTTTTCCAAAGAATCCAAGCCAAAACAACAAGCTTCTAGGGAATTGAAAGAAAGAGACCTGAAATTGCATGAGCCCATAGGAGGAAGCAGTGCTTCTGGGGATGAAAGGGAGCAACATGGAATAAGATATACACTCTGGAGACTTGGGACTGAAGGGAAAGACGGATGCAGGTGAAATAAGTCAAAGCCTTATAGAAACAATAAAGAATGATGAGCCATAGACAAACTAACCTGTCCCCCCATCCCCCAGTGGACACAATCAGTTTAATAAAACTATGCTTGACTCTATCAATGCTATTGACAGACAGAGTGAGGTGTCAAGCATTCAGGGATTGCCCAAGCTGCAGAGAGCTACCTCATCAAATGTTACCTCATCAAATGTGACCTCATCAAATGTGATCTTCCTTCCCAAGGTGGCTCACATCCAAGACTTTTTGAAGCAGGAGTGTGAAGACCTGGCCATCTGCCCTAACTGGGACAATTTTGAAAGACTATTGTAGCTCCAAATCTCCCCATGGGGCAGCCAGTGCCGTATCAGCTCTGCCACCCACTACTGCTTGATTCTACTGCCTGTCATAGGTGTTGATGTTAAGGGCATCCCTTAATAAATATTCTGAAGGCTAAATTCTATTTCAGAGTCTGTTACTAAGGCACCTAACCTGTGAGGTAAACTAACCACAATTCTCAGCATCCACTGCACACAACTGTTATTTCTGATACGGGGGCAAAATCATTCAAATATATTGTAAGAAGAAAAAAGAATATGTTAAATAACACATTTCAGCTAATGAAAATTCTCCCCTACAAAACATGCATGAATAAGAAGAAAATTATAATGAAAAACATCCTTAAATACTTATTTGCATATGATAAAATTCCTGTCGGCATGTCAAAGACTGAGGACAGAAGAGAAGAAAAAGGAAGATGTAAATTAAGAACTATATATAATAAAGGAAGAAATTTTTAAAAACTCGAAATCTTAGAAATAAATGCAGTTACAAGAGTCAGTGAAGAAAGCCATAACGATAGTCAAGACAAAGAGAATGAAATAAAGGGATACAAAGAACAAGAAAATGAAATAAAATAAAAGGAATCATTAATGATAGACAAGACAAAAGCAGAAGCTATATGTGTGCATAGAGCCCATTAAGAAGAAAGACAAAACAGCTACACAGCATATATATTTAAAACTATCTAAGATTTTCTAGAAATAAATGAAGACTTGAACCTCATATAGAGAGTCCACAATATATCAGGCGAAACTGACCTGGAACGGTCATTTCAGTAATACATCCTAAAATGGTTAGACTTTAAAAAACAAACAAAAAAAACTTAGGACCTCCAAGAAAATGATACTAGGGCGCTTACAAAGGGAAAAAAAGAGAATTGGAGGAGGAGGAGGAAAAGAAAATGAATTTGACAGACTTTTTGAGAGCAATATAGAACACTAGAAAGAAATGAGCAAATTTGCAAGAAACTTAAAATTGAAGGGGTGAACCAAGATTCAACAAAGCTGTCCTGTGAGTATCAAGGCCTTAGAAAAAGAGTTTTAAATATGCAATAACTCAGGGAACACTGCACTCCTATACACTTCTTTTAAAAATTGCCTAGAGAACAAGCTTTGCCACCAAAGGGTTGCTTGGGGAGACTCTGGCAAAAGGACTGATAGAAGGCAATGCATATACCTCATGGTACGTCTAAGCCTAAAATAAGATAGGAACAAAGTGGAAGAATAATAAATACTGCATGCTCCAACTAAAAAGAAATAAAAGGTGTGAGTGTAAGCTTTAGAGGGAGTGGAAAGTAGGATAGTTTCATTGATTGCACCATAATTAACAGGATGGAGTTGAAACATATCAAGTAAAGACCGGGATTTAGGGTATTACATATAATTCTTAATATAAAAGTAACCACTAGAATAAAAAATGTGAAACCTTTATGGATCAAAAAAAAAGATAGAAAAAGAGAGATTAGAAAAAGGACAGCATGGAGAAGTGGATGCAGAACATGTAATATATATAGTAAATACAAAATAAAATGACTGGATGAAACGAAAGACATCAGTTACATTGTAAATATAAGTTGACTTTAATCACCTGCTAAAACACCAATCAAGAAATTTCCATGTGAATATGTATATGAATAGTTGGCATCTCAAATTGATTTTAGAAAATATTTGTAAAAAATGAAGTACAAGTCTTTTGAGCGTACCTTTTACTATGGTTTTGACTTTGTTTTATATATTCATTAAACAAAATTAAATTAAGAAGAATAGGGCATATGATTAAATATAACCAGAAACAGAAAAACTTAATTGCATATAAAATTGAAAACAAAACAACAAAGAAAAAAGTTAAACTGTTTAACACAATGATCTGATTATACAACATCAGTTGGGTACATTCTCACTGCAAAAGGAACTCCAAAGAAATTTTGAAACAGATTTAAAATTTGTTGTTGTTAGTAATATTGGTTTAGTAATTCCAAAAACTATTTTGTACATATTGTATGTATTATAATATTGAATAAATTCAGAAATATATTTATATTTGTGCGAATCAGGGTAATTATTGTGGGAGTACTGTGATATAAATGTCAAACAGAAGCAGAGAAATATCTCTGTGTTGTTGAATTGGCTATGAAGGTATCAGTATGAACCCCCAAATTTTTTTAGTATTTTTTTCATAGCTTAGTCCAATGAAATGATCTAGAAACAATGACAGCTCAGTAGCAATGAGCACACCTAGTGTCCACTTATTAGGCTATAACACCAATCCTGGCTAAAAGCAAAGAGGTTCTTTCCCTTCTTCCAGATATAGCGAAGGAAGCATGAATGGTATGCCTGAAATACCTTGCTATGCTGGAAAATAAGGAAGCGCACAAGAACTGATATAGACATTTCAAAAGGGCACAAGAACCAGCTTTACAGGGGTTCCCTCTGACAAATGAGAATTTCAGGATCTAAAAGAACAATGACACTAATGAATTATAATACATTTTTTAAAAACCTGTGAGTCCATAATGAGAATAAAAATAATGAAAAAAAGAGAGAAGGAAAGCTTTATTTTCTAGAAGGATGCCACGTGATAAATGCGAAATATCCAAGTACTAATTTATGGAGGCAAGGATCAGGAATGGTTACTAAATCATTGACTAAAATGTTGTTGGGAAGAAGGATAAAGAGACAGTCTCCAAACACCATCCTGTAGATGGCTCATTACAAAGAGGAAATGATACTTTAACAATGAAGAATGTCAAGTGATCCAGCTCAGTATCACCAAGGAGGGTACAAACTCACAACGTGTGAATCTAACCATGAGGAAACAGGCAATCCAGTAATCCAAAAACTGATCTAGCTTCGTTCAGATTTTCAATGCTATGAAAGAAAAGAAAAGTCTTCAGAATTATTCTAGATTAAAGAAAGTTAAAGAAATACGAAAACTAAATACAGTGTATTATCTTTAATTGGAGACTGTATCAGAAAATACTATAGAACTTATTAGGAAATCGAGCAAACAAGAATATATTATCAACACTAAATTCCTTTAGTGTATCCTTTTACCATGGTAATATCAGAGAATATCCTTGTTCTTAGAAAAATTTATGCTAAATACTTAGGAGTGAAGTGTCACTACATCCACAACTTATTACCAAATGGTTCACCAGAGAAAAATAAGATTATATATATTTATCTGAACAGATTTAAAAGTATGACAAAATGTAAATAATTTTGATAATAAAGTATTCATGGATGCTTATAAACTATTCATTCAACTTTTTCTATATATTTGAAATTTTCAACATAAATGGTGGGAAAAAGTATTCTTGAATTCCTACTAGGGCTGTAAGACATCTTAGGACAATGTTACCAGGCTGCTTAATATATTAATACCAAATGGAAACTAGAATAAAGTTCATATGTCATCAAATTTTCCAAAATAATAGTTGCAAAATTATTGATTAGTTAGAAAGACAAATATTAAGAGAAATAATTTGGAAAGTCATTAAAATGATGCACCTTAAATGTAGTGAATTCATTTCTGAGTTGACTCTTAAGAAATCACAACACATAAGAAAACAAGTATAGATTCAATTATCCCTATCCTATATATTTTAATAAATTAACTGAAAACACAGGTTTCTGTCAAAAAACTATCTCTGGCAAAGAAAATCACTTTGTACAATATTGAAAGCAAAGCTCTTCAGATCATGGCTTAACTGAAATGTTGATGGGATGTGGCAGTGGCACTCCTGGGGACTCTACTTTCTTCTCCTGCCACCACCATCACCATGACAACCTTGATTACATGTTCTCGTCAGCTAATTGGTACTCCCTTGTGTTTTAACATTTTCTTCCATGTTCTTCTCCCAGAACATCACAAACTACTTTTGCTCTTAAAAGAGCACTGCACTAGAAGATCTTGAGTCTGGTCAAACTCATGCTGGAAGTCCTGTATTCGAACTAACCACTTTGGGTTTGCTTTCCCAGTCCCAGTGGCTTACCCACCAATTGTGGACCTACCTTTCATATTTCAGGTTTTGAACGAAGAATAAAGTAAATACTGCCAGAAAAAGCAGTCACAAAATCTATCAACTACATTTACTTAATTTTACTGTGTAAAAACACCCTCCTGGTTTAAATATTAACTTGAAAAATTACAAAAATCACTACTGGGGGCTGGCCCCGTGGCCGAGTGGTTAAGTTTGTGCACTCCGCTGCAGACGGCCAAGTGTTTCGTTTGTCCGAATCCTGGGCTCGGACATGGCACTGCTCATCAAGCCACGCTGAGGCAGCATCCCACACGCCACAACTAGAAGGACCCACAAGGAAGAATATACAACTATGTACCGGGGGGCTTTGGGGAGAAAAAGGAAAAAAATAAAATCTTTAAAAAAAAAACTCACTACTGGAGTGGCATTCCCTCTTTGCTGTTGATCATCTTTTCATATAATTTTTAGAGAAAAATTGTCTGAATTATTTTCCATTTCTTAATTGTTACTACTTTTTTTTTTTAAAGATTTTATTTTTTTCCTTTTTCTCCCCAAAGCCCTCTGGTACATAGTTGTATGTTCTTAGTTGTGGGTCCTTCTAGTTGTGGCATGTGGGACGCTGCCTCAGAGTGGCTTGACGAGCAGTGCCATGTCTGCGCCCAGGATTCGGACCAAGGAAACACAGGGCCGCCTACAGTAGAACGTGTGAACGCAACCACTCGGCCACAGGGCCTGCCCCAATTATTACTACTTTTTAATGTGTATTATCCAAAAATTAAATTTATTATATATTTATTAGTTTTCCTTTGTTGAAATATTAGTCACTATTTAAGTGTTTTGTACTAGCCACTTCCTGTAATTGTTTTTGCCCTATATCACCATGTTAAGCATTATTAAAATTCCTACTAGATTGTAAAGCCCAGAAGGAAGGGGTCTTGTCTTTCTTGATCATCATTGAAGACCTGGCTGATAGCAAATTCAAGGTTGCCAGTTGTGGTAAGCTGAATGATTGCCCTCCAAAAATGTCTGTGACCTCATTCCCAGAACCAGTGAATGTTACCTTATATAGCAAAAGAAAAATTTGCAGATCTGATTAAATTAAGCATTTGGGGGTACAGAAATTATCATAGATTGTCACATTGGGATCTACGTAACCACGAGGGTTCTTCTAAGAGGGTGGCAAGAAGGTCAGAGTCAGAGATTAGAAGCTGCTCTGCTCCTGGCTTTGAAGATGGGGGAAAGAGCCAGGAGGAATGCCAGTGCCCTCTTCAAACTGGAAAAGACGGGAAATGGATTGTCCCCTGGAGACTGCAGAAGAAACCAGCCCTTCTCATGCTTTGTACCACAGTGGAACGTATTTTAAATTTCTGACCTGCAGAACACTAAGATAGCCAATTTGTGTTGTTTTAAGCATTATATCTGTGGTAATTTCTTACAGCAGAAAGAACAAATGCATCAATAAAAAATCTTAAGATTTTACTGTTGTAAACTCAGTTTTCTTGCATTAAGGTAATTCTTCTTAGATTATATGTAAATAGGGTCAGGATACAAAATGAGATTTTTTTGACAATAAATCCGATGCTATTTTTACTAGATTTGCCAAATTATGACAGTCACTGTCACAAACAATTGTATGAAAACTGAACTATGTGTTTGGTACTGAAATATTTTATTTGCATTACTTTATTCATTTTAAGTAAAATAGTGGGCAGCAAATAAATGAATTTTAGTATGTTTCAATGATTAATATGCATTTCTGGGATGAGTGTGGTAGAATCAAAATGTTAACTACGTAACATACTGATACCACTTTTCAGTTTACTTGCTAATTCATGCAGAATGTTTGTTTTCAGATATTCATAAATGATGGAATGAACGTTAAAACTGTTTTCATATATTAAATGGCCACTTTGAAATAAGTTTTAAATCATCTCACTTAAAACCATTTAGTAAAAATTCAACTTCTCTCAATAAATTCCATAATATAGCATAATTTGTATATTTAATGTTACAGTTAAATTGCATGTTGTTTCAGCAAGTGCACCCTGAAAATGCACAAGTTTTTTTTAATCAAGTTTATTGAAGTATAATTTATATACAATAAATCACACCCTTTCAAAGAGTGCTGTTTGCTGAGTTTTGGCCAATATATACTGGTGTGGATTCACTACCACAACGAAAACAGAATATTTACATTTCCCCAAAAGGCTCCCTCATGCTACTTTGCAGTGAAAACTGTCCCATCCCCAGTCTTTGACAACCACTGACGTGTTTACCGTCACCTGGTTTTGCTTTTTATAGAATTTAATATAAATTGCATCATACAGTATGCAGTCTTTTGTGTCCGCCGTCTTTCATTTGGCAAAATATTTTTGAGACTCATCCATGCTTTTGTGTTTCACTATCTCATTCTTCTTACTTCTGAGTTGAATTCCATGGCGAGAGTATAACAGAGTTTGTTCATCCATTCACTAGTTAATGGACACTTAGGTACCCTGCAGTCCTGGGCTACTATAAATAAAACTGCTATGAACATGCACATATCTGCCTTTATGTGAACGGTATGTTTTCATTTCACTTAGATAAATATCTCAGAGTGGAACTGAGAGGTCATATGGCAAGTACGTATTTAACGTTACAAGAAACTTTCAATCTTGTTTCCAAATTGGCTGAATCATTTTGTATTTCCATCTGTAATCTATGAGAATTACAGTTTCTCCCTATCTTGTCAACAATTGGAATTGTCAGGCTTTTTAATTTTAGTCATTTTATGGGTGTGTCTCCATTTGTCTAATAAGTAGCAAGCAATAGGGAACATCTTTTCATGGACATTTTTTGATCATTTGTATATCTTTCTGTGTGAAGTGTGCCTGTGTGTTTTGCCCATTTCTTTTATTGGGCTGTCTTCTTAGTATTGAGTTGGAAGAGTTGTGTACTTATTTCTGGTGTGGGACTTCTGTGAGACATGTATTTGGCAAATATATTCTTCCAGTCTTTGGTATGACCTTTTGTTTTCTTAATTCTGCTTTATAAAAAACAAGTTTTAATATTAATGAAGTCACTTTCACATTTTATGTATTTTTCTTTATGATGTGTGTTTTCATGTCTAGTTTAAGAAATATTTGCATATGTCTATCTAATTGTTTCAGAGTGATTTCACAGATATACTATCTTACCTCGTTTGAATAACTTTGTCACCTTTGTTGAATTAACTGGTCTTTTCCAGTTTCTTTAGGTGAGAACTTAGATCATTTTATGAAATTTTCTTATTTTTAAATATAAATATTTAGTTTATATAAATTTACCTCTAAGCACTGTTTTAGCTGAATATCACAAATTTTGTTATTTTCAATTATTGAAAATATTTTTAGCTGAATCTTTCATTATTCAAAAGTGTGTCTTTAACTTCCAGACATTTGGGGGTTCATCTAGATTTCCTATTGTTTTATTTCTAACTTAATTCTTCTATATTCAGAACACATACTGACTGTTTTTCTCTCTTGTTCCCCTTCAGCTATTAAATTCACCCAGTTAATTTTTATTTTTATTTCAGTAATTTTAGTTTTTAGTTCCAGAATTTATTTCATTCCTTTTTATTGTTTCTATTTCTCTGATGAGAGAGACTTCCTATTTTTAAAAACTTTTTGAAAGGTAATTTTTCTTTACCTTTCTGAGTATATTTATCATGACTCTCAAAATTCTGATTTCCTAATTCCAACCTCTAGATCATCTTGAGATTGATCTCATTTAATTGTACTTTTAATTGAGGCTGCTACTCAATTTCCTGGTCCTTTTTATGTTAAGAAATTTTGGATTGTGTTTAGAAAAAATATTGTATTTCGGTGGAAAACTATGCATTTCGTAGAAGACTTTTTCCAGGTTATCAGATTCTAGTTTTTCATCGCTGAGCTATTTTGTAACTTGGAAAGTTGTAGGTAATTTATAGATCTTCAAATTCTATCCTAACTGGTAAAAGTTCAATTGACTTCCCTCCTTGTTGTATAAAAAAGTTATGCCTCCATTTGAACATTCATTTCAATATTCCTCATATATATCTTTTGAACTGGTTATAACATCTATCATCTCCCTTTCTTGATAAATAAATAGAATGAAATCTTTCCCATGTTCATTTTTATACCTGTATGAGGCTCGTAATTTTACCTTTTTATTTTTGAAAATTATCTCTGACAGTGTCCTACATATTTTGAATATTAAAGCGTAGAAACTCTGAAATCTGTTAATTTTCTCTATAAGTAATGTTTTGTTTTGTTTCATTTAACAGGCAATTAACTTGGTTGACCACCAATGAAAATTATTTCTTGGACAGAAGCTCCAGTCTCAGTACAGGTCTATTGTCTCTGTTTCCCTGAGTCTGCTCGGGTCAGGCATGATTCACGAATCAGCCGAAGATGTGGTCAGACAGAAGTCTGGGATCCCTTCTCCGGCCTTTTCAGGGAAAATACAAGATGTTGTCATAGGTGTCTTGCTCTATCTTCAGTGTGGCTGAATTACCCTGACTCTTAAATGTGGTTCTTGAAGCCAGAAAGACTGTGGTCTTTACACCACCTCCACTCCCCAGCTCCATGTGTGCTCCTTGCTCCTAAGGGAGAAACGATGGGAGAGCTAACAACCTACACCTTCTCTCAGAACCAGTGCTCCACACCTGCCAGCTTGTCTTCATTGCCCAGCGCCTTCAGGCTGCTGCTTAGTGTATTACGTCTAGATTTTATCATTGTTCTCCCTGTCAACATCAGTCCACGTGGACCTTACTCATTCGCTATGGGAAGTGCAATTCTGAATACACTAGGGTTTTGAACAAACGTGGGTTTTTTATAGAAATGAACACTGTACTTAATAATGTATCAACACATTTGAGACTAATATGCTTCATAATCTTTGAATGCACGTGCATGTTATTGGAAGATATACATTTAACGTGTGATATACTTTCTCCACATTATAGATACAGTCTAATATTTGGATAAGAGAGCAATCTTTATAATGTATAAAATTAAATCTTTTATTTTTTCTTTAAATTGACAGTAGTTTATATAGTGTCTCAGGAAATAAAATAGGTAAAAATTTGAACTTTCTTTGTGAAACTGCACTCTATTGTGTCTTATTGAAAGAAAGAAAGAAGAGAGGAAGGGAGAGAGAGAGAGAAGGGAGGATTAATGGAAGGAAAGAAGGAAGGAAAGAAAGAAAATAAGCCAGTGATAACAGTGATTAAGGATGGTTACAAATGAGGGGCCGGCCCAGTGGTGCAGCGGTTAAGTGCACATTTTCCACTTTGGCGGCCCGGGTTCACAGGTTCGGATCCTGGGTGCGAATGTGGCACCGCTTGGCAGGCCATGCAGTGGTAGGCATCCCACATATCAAGTAGGGGAACATGGGCACAGACATTAGCTCAGGGCCAGCCTTCCTCAGCAAAAAAAAGGATTGGCAGCAGATGTTAGCTCAGGGCTAATCTTCCTCAAAAAAAAAAAAAAAAGGAGAGAATGATTGCAAATGAAAGCCCCAATATAAAAATAGAATTGAATTTTAATGAACAGCTCCTCCATCTTCATGTGCTTTTATTACCCTTTTCAAAATGCTCATCTTTACCTGTGACTACATCTTATATTACCTTTTCCTATAATGGCTTTGTATTCGTCCCCTCAGTGGCATGTTGCACTTGTAACTCTCACACTCCTTATTTCCATGATGTAACAAAACACAGTCAGTTGCTATGGCAATGATCAGCATCTTGCCGCATGAGCCACTGTGATTACAGGTCTCCAGTCCTAGACTCTTTTCCTTTCAATCAATTTGCAGAGATCACTTTTGTTCCTCTGCACACTCCAAACTCTGTGCTTAATGTGCTTTGATTAATGTTTCAAAGTTTAACCTGTGTAGTGATGTGTTAAGTGGCAGTGCCTTATCTGCATTGTTTATAACTACATTGCTCAGCCTATATGAATATTTCACTGAATCAAGTAAACTAGGTGTATCTGACATTTAAAAAATGCATAAATCAGTCTTGAAGTAGCAAAGACGTGTTTTACAATTTGTTTACATGAGATCTAGGTAGTAGGACTCAAATCTTAAACATATAAACTGAATTATGAGGGAAAACTTTTTATGTCAATAATGTCTTGATTATTAAATACGGGTCATGATCCTGAATTATTGCATGCTGAAAGACAGGGAGACGATTCTTACCACATAGAGTAAACCACTCCAAGAATGACATTACCAAAGTATCGCCTTGTGTTTATCAGACAAATTTCAGCCAAAAATCTAGCTTGCAAGGTTAAATATATGTATAAAATTAAAGGCATACTTTCTCCCTACATATGCCTTCATTGCTAGGTATATCCACAAGTAAAAGGCTCCTTCTCTTGGGTATATATTTTTATTTTTTTTAAATGTAAAGATCTTTGAGAAATTTTTTATTCCAGTTTAGAATACAACTGAAAGTCCAAGTAATAATGAATTTTGATTTCATAAAAAAATGAAAATACATGTCATATTATGTAGTAGGTAAATTATCATAAATTTCCTAATTAGTCAAAACTTATTTTTTAAATTTTCATGTAATATTTAAATCACTGTTTTTGCAACAAGACAAATAACCTGTGAAATGCAGGTTTGTTAAACTTTCTCGCATACATAAGAGGTCTTTGTTTCCAAATCTCATGAATAAATTAATAGCCACTGATATGAAGCTTGATCCAAGTACCTGTAACTCTCCGACCTCTGATTCAATCTTGGATTCAATTAAATATCAACTGCTAATTTGGAGTGCCATTAAAAGCCTGGACTTTATTATACTGAATCAAATTCTTCCTTCCACAAGAGAACGAAGATACCCAAGCTTAGAGAGCTATTTAAAATTCACCAGATAAGAAAACCAATTTTGTGAACTGTCACCTAGTGTTATACACCTGAATTTCCTTTTACAGTTACTAATATATAGACTAAGTAATTTATATAGTCTCAAAACTCATGGGCATTATAAATTAATCTATACTCATTTATCAATGAGTCAATGCTCAAATTTGTCCAGTATCAAGTTAATCTAAAAGACTAAACTCTATTCAGAAAGGAAGAATAGGAATTTCTCAGAGATTGAAAATGTATTCATCTATGACACTATGCTATCAAGTGACACAATTTTTTAAGTGAAAGAGTATTGGTTATTTACAAGTTTATGAGCTTACATTAAAAATATGTATTTGGCATGCTTATCTCCTCCTTTTCCAGGCTGTTCTTAAACCTTTGTGATACCTCGTACTGTATCCCACATACCCAGTGCAATTCACTTGCTCAAGTGGCCCTGTTTTCAAAAGTCAGTCTCTAAAAAAGATTTACCAAACTAACCCCCAAATGAATAATTAATAATGTTAACGTATTATCTTTATATTTCATTTGGAGAAGCCAGTCTTATCTAATAGCAGAGAGTTTCTGATTGACACTGGTCATACCTGAGCCAGCAGGTGAGGTAGGTCAATTCCATGGCAGCTAAGTTTACACCTTTGAATAATACTCTGCCTCTGGTAAAGCACATGCCAGAATTAGCATTTTATATAGCAAGAGTGTAATAATAATTATTGTGTATAATGGTGTTTATATTACAAAGTCTTATAGGACCTGAATCAACCAAAGATGATATTATATTCTTTATGGTTCTAGTAGTTTACTGCCTGTACCTATGAAAACATATTTCAGGGCAAGGCAGCATATATTTCAATGCCAAAATCACTGACAATAATTTCGAGCAGAGCAAGAGTTTTAAACAATATGGATAAGAACTAAAGGAAAACATATAACTTGAGTTGGAACTTCAAGATGAGATCATTTTAGATTACTATAAATCAGTCCTATGGAGAAGGAAAGCACAGGCTTCAAAGACAGCTGGCACAAGGCATAACTTGAAGTTAATGACCATGGGGAAAGATGAGCCAGCTAACAATGTGCCCACCCACTGTACTCCATCGTACAAATATGCTTTGAAGTATCTCTTCTGTGGGGTGCCCTTCCTTTTGACTATCAGAACTAATCTATAATTTAGAAAGCATTTTTATAGAAATCGGTTAAACATTTTTAAGAACTACTTTATCTTTTACATAAGAACAAACTTTATATTTTAAAATTTATTGCAAATTTACATAAAAATTTTATTCTATTTATGTCACATTTCTATTTTTAAAATTTAATTGCTATTAACCAAAATTTCTGAAGTAAGTGTTTAGCTGACTTACAACTGACTTTTACCTGTTTAAGTGATTGATTTTATGTAAAAATGAAATACTATAGTACATTCATTAGAAACACACAAGCCAATAGATTCTAGTCTTATTTAAATTTTTCTTAAGTTGCATATAAAAGATTGAGTTTGTCTCATGATTGTTTTCTAATTATTATTTTCAAAGCAACTGAGTAAAGATAAGTTTAGAATGTATAGCTAGGTTAGCATGAATTGATTTTAATTTGTTCTCCATTACCTTGAATGAAAATTATTAATTGCCAATTTTTATTATATCCATTTAAGCCAATTTTTTACATCAGTGATCTATATCACCATTTATTATCACACTACTGCTATATAGATTTCTAAAAATAGGAATAAAAAAACACTGCAGTAGAGTAAGAAGAGAAAATATTAGAACATCTGTTAATGGTTGCCTCATTCTCTAGAAATTTCTCATCTGGTGTTTTATATAGTAGTGTGAATGTGTGCCATTTAAATCACATATGACTGTAGTAGTACACCTGAAGAAATTATAAATAGAAAAATTGTACTTCTTACCAAGGGTAAAAAAAAATTGTAATTGATAGAAAAGTACTTTCCAAAGAGTCCAAACAATTTATGCAGTAAATTGTCCTATGAATTAAGAACTGAATTACTGGTCCTATATTGCATCATGTTAGCTCTTCAATTTTTAGCAATTTTTCCATATAATAGAGTTAATATTGGATATGGTAACAATAAGCTTGGACAGAAAGCTAGGAAAAATTCACCTGTAAATCACCTGTTTTTCTTTAATATGAACCCTAAAAACTGAATACATGAGTCTCGAGAGTATAAACTTGAAAACACAATAGGCTGTATAAATTCAGGTTATTTCAAATAAAAGAATCAGGCAAATATGTGGAGCAAAAATTCCGGTTTACAGAAGGAAATGCTTCTTTTGGAAGTGCCTCCAAAAGCAAATATTGCTTGGTTGGCAGAGCTCATTATTTAAGAGATTTCACAAATACGAAAATTTGCGATTTGCACAGCACCAAATCTAATAACATTTAAAACAAGATTACAGTATGTTTTTCAGAAAGGATTAATTTGCCTAATCAGGATTTGTGATTGCTTTTTATTAGAGCTTATATTCACTATATTATACAAAATAACATGCCGACCAAGGAACGTTATCCACTGGGTAGAAGGAGTTTTTAATTCTCTTCATTCAGCTTTGGTTGATTCCTCCCTTAAATGACGATACTTAATTTGATCCCCATAAAGCAGCTTTTCCTTTGGAAGTCACATGTGCTTCTTTTAAAGCTCATATTTCTCTGAAGATGTCACCAAAGGAATAGTATATGTCATCCTGATTTACCTCACATTGCGATGAGATTCCCTACTTCTCTGAGCACACTTCTTGAATTTGTGGGTTGGGTAGCTGTCATCTTCCCTTCTTTGAACAAAATTACTAACTCTAACATCTATAAATCTGTGCATAAATTGGAAAATCCTGTGTAAATTTTTTTCTCAAGAACACCATGGGTGTTGTCACAAAGAAGTTTATGAATAAATTTTACATCTCACAGTGTTTGAAATATGATTACCAGCATCACAGTTCTCCATATTCATGGAGTTCAAATGCATCATTACACAAATAAATTAAAAGGTCAAAGGTAATAAGCATATTTGATTCAGTGTGCTATTATATTTATTCAGTGTAAATTTTAATGGCATGAAAAGCACGCATTATTTTTGCAATTTTTATGCTATAAACTTTTATCTTGAATGATACAATAAATTGAGCATTTACTAAGGACTGAACCACTTATTATGTACAACAGTGTGGCAGGTAGACTGCTAAGATAGTTCCCAATGGTCCCAATCTCTTGGTCTTCATGCCTTATGTACTCCCTTATCCTTAGGGCAGGACCTAATCAGTAGACTACTAACCAGGAGACTATAGCAAGGTATCGGGTGTCGTTTCCATGATTATGATACATAGAATTTTAGCTTCTATATTGCTATCATGCTCTCCCCTTTTCTGGCTTAGATGTAGCAAGTTTTCATGTTGGGAAGGCCCATTTGTAAGGAACTGAGAGAGGACTCAGGCTGACAGCCCAAATAGGAAATGAAATTCCAACAACCCAAAAGGAAATGAAATCTGTCAACACCAAGTGAACTTGGAAATAGACCCTGCCCCAGTGGAGTTTTCAGATGCTATCCCCAACCCTCGGTGACACCTTGACTGCAGCCTCCCGAGAGAGTCAAAACAGTGGATGAAGTAAAGCCGTGCCTGGATTTTGACCCACACATGTGTGTAGTTTTAAGTCACTAGGTTTGTAGTGATTTGTTCTGCAACAATAGACGCCTAATATAAACAGAAAGCTCATTTTATACTAATCACTAAACTGTATTTATGTTACTTCAGTGGTTGAAGCATTAATAGAAACTCTTTACAAGATTGCATCGAAAAGGAACTCTCACCGAACAAAAATCAAAGTCAGCACTGTTTTAAGGTCCTGGCATTTTTGGTGTATTTTCCTGCTCACCAAGCTATCTAGGATTATCTTAAGAACCCACTGTTTAACGTGAAGTGAATTGTTAATATTGATTAGGAGTAGGCAAAAGAATTTTATGGGTAAAATCAATTCCGTATTGATAAATGGTGTGAAGGAAATGAAGGTTCTACTCATCATATTTCCCATTATTTCATTTCTAAAAATTAACTATGTGACTTTGTGCTATTATATCATAGATATCTCTATTAATTGGCTTAAACAATAGAACACTTCATACTTCAGCATGTTGTTGCAATTTGAAAACTGTGTTGAGATATATAAATAAGTACCATGGCTATGCATCCACTCTGGGAAAACTTTTTTATGGTGAGCCAAGTCAGATTTTCAGGAAGGAGTACCAAATTTAGATGTCAATTTTACTTCCTTTTTCCTATCCCTACTAGTAATATGTCTTCATATTGAAAATCTATGCAGCTGTTATTTTTATCTTTAAGGAAATTTTTATTAAATCTAGTTGTTATAGATCTAATGGAAATTTTATCACACTGATTCTTTTGAATCGCAGGTAAATTTTACAGAATTTGTGTTTCATTTGGAAATGGAAATATCCAAAGATAAGTTGTTCCCTTTCTCAAAAGAAATGTCTTTATCAACTGTTTGAACTCGATAAAAAATAAGAAAAGAACAGCAAAAACCACACTAGTTTGCTGATTCCAGCAAATAGGTTAAAATGCATCAAAGGGAAAAAAAATCAGCATTTTTGTTTAAAATAAAAGCTGAAAGAGAAGTAGGCAAGTGAAGAAATTTTTATGAGGAATAAATATGCATCTGATTTCTCAAAAAGGTGAAGATGAAAATGCAATCAGTTCTCTAATGAATTAATAGGTACAGCCAGGGCTCTCATGTTACTTCATGTGACGTAACTAATGAGCAGAAGTGAAGCTGGCAAAAACAAGGTAGTCAGCACATTCCAGAAACTCACTTGCCTTTTAAAAGGTACTATAAATAGAGCATGGCTGTTTCTTCAAAATCAACATATTTTGCTTTTTCCTTCTACATTTAGAAAAAATTGTTAGATTTATTTCTATCTAGAGAACTAATGGCAACACGCAAAAGCTTAAAACTACATTTTATACATCATATTGCATATCGGTTTTTACTTTTCTTAATTTGCACTGCTCTTAATATGAAAGTTACAACTAACTTCTCTTAGAGAACTCCTTTGTCCATCCCAGGAGAATGACACTTCTAAGAACCACTTTACTAATGCATGTGGGAGTCCCACACTCAGATGTTGGCAGGGCCAGGTAAGTAATTTAAGAGTCTGGAGTTCATTATCGGGCTCACAGGGAGTGGCTAACCCAATGCAAAGGGCAACTCTTGGCTTAAGACGTTTGTGGAGGTGTGGAAATAAAGAGTCCATGTTGCTTAATTATTGAGTGTTCAAAGTGGTATCCAACTGTTAACTTTCTGATTAACTATTGACACCTAAATCAAACAATTTAAAATTTAGTGGGAAGGCTTAGTAAAACATGCCTAGTTGCCAATGACTTGAATTGGTTATAAGGCAATACACACTGCAGTCCCTCCCCAGTGGTCCATCCTGAGCTAACCTCTTGGTTCTGTTAGCTGAGAGACCCCTGAGTGAGAGACTCATGATCAGAACTGGACCAATCACACTCTTTGCTGGGGATTTGAAAGATGGTAAGAGATACTCCGACACCCAGTTTGTTGGGGACAAATCATCTTACGAAGCAACAACAAAAACAGTAGGAAGATCCAAAAACTCTAGTGCACCATCGATTTCTAAACCTCCTTCAAGTTTTTAGTGACTCCAATTGTTCTTCTGATAAATACCTTTTCATCATTTTTTCCCCTCAGGTAGCCAGAGTTGAGTTTTGTTGCTTGAGTTGGAAAACAAAACAAAACAAAATACAGCACAAGGGAACAAAGCAGTCTGCCACCAACAAGAAAACCTCAACTGACATGGGAATCAGTCTTCTTCTTTCCATCCAACCCCTTTTCTCTGCTCGAGGGGTTTTCAGCCAGGAGAATGACTGGGTTCCCAGGGATGTTTGAATGGGAGGAGCAACATTTTTGGTTGCCACTGTATTTATGGAGGGCAAGTGCTACTGGTATTTGATGTTTCAGGGAGTGGAGTCTGCAGAAGTCGCAAGAATGATAACCATTCTGCAATGAGAGGCACAGTTCTATACACAAAGATTTGTGCCATTCAATCACCAAAAGAAATATTTCTTTAACTGTTTCTAAAAGATTCTGAGAGGGATGCCATAATATGCCTAAAGTCAATAATCCATTATTTCAATATCCAAGATGTCAACTGGAGTCTTCTTATTTGTCTTCACAAACTTTGTCTTCGTTCTTGAGCATTTACAATACGCAAGAAGGTATATTAAGCAACCAGGAATATTTTTTTAAAGAAAGAAGAAAGAAGAAAACATACATAGTGTCAGGAATCTTACACCCACAGACTATCCTTTATTTCTCACTTATTTGTCTGCCAGCTCTTACGGAATGAAATCCTCTATATCACCTGTTTTTCTCACTTATGCCATGCCATCACTAGAGAGAAACATGAAAATTTCTTCACTTTCACTATCATTTATTTTTGGATTTTCCACTAAAAGAAAATCAAAGTTTTCTCCTAGATGGCTTCCACTTGTTGTTTAAGTAGGTGGACAATCATTTTTACTGCCACAATAGCACAAGCCCATTAGAGAAAGTACTTAATACACATACTTGTAGAAATTAAGATATAAACACTTCTTGCTTCAGAACTCATTGGAAGCTCTAATGAGTGAGTGTGTGAAGGTGGTGAGAAGTATGTTGTAGGTGTTTGGTAAGTTGCATTGTGTGAACTCATTGATAAAGCTGAATAAAGCAAGAATTGTCTGCATTTCCCTTAGCTTCATTTCACTTTCCTTTCTTATTCAAATTAATCTCCTTTCTTCAAATCATCAACCAACCCCTCTAAATCCATTTGTCATCTGTAGCAAGCCTGGTGAACATGTTTATTGAACACCTGCCACACGCCAGAAAACACATCTGAATTACAAGAGCTGTTTGTCATCAATAGAAGCATAGTGATACGATTTTCACAAAGGTACTGATGAGGGAATATTTTTAATATGGTTGGGAGGAAGAATATTTTAGGCAAGCAAAAAGCTGGATGACATTAAATATCTTGTAGTTCTTCTGTTCTTCTTTGTTACAATTGTATTACGAATTCTTTTGCAACCTGACTAGATTGTGAACTTCCCAGAGCAGTCCGTGTGTCTCAGCTTGTATCCCCACGTCTAAGTAACTTGCCTGGCACATAGTAGGAATTTAGTGAATGCTTATGAATAAACATATGAAAAAAACTTCCAAATTAATGTTTTAATTAAGTTTCCTTCGGATTCACTGACTCCTCAAGATTTTGTACTCCATTTGGAGTGCTAGGTTGGCCAGTCTGCCTGGCAATCATATCTTTCACCAAAAGAAAAAAAGAAAGGGAAGAAGGAAGGAAGAAAGGAAAGGAAAGAGGGAGAGAGGAAAAAACCCAGAATGGTTTGGAATGAAAAGGCCACAGATATGTACCCTTGGTCATTCCCAGGATGTTTTTTGCTTGTAAAATGTACTCTTCTCACTTATTCCAAGTTGGTGAGGTGATTTAACATGTAATATCTATACAATAGCATTTGAACTGTCAAATACTATAGAAATGGAGAGTATCTTTATTATAAGTGGAGCTCAACTAGTAACTATTAATTAAAATGTGTAGTTAGATGGCTTAGAGAAAGATTTTCCCTTCTCTAAGTGAATCACTGAGATGTTTCATTGACAGCATCTAAGTGAATTTTTAGCTTCCTGTTTAAAATCAGTTAACCATGAGCCAGCCCTCACAGCCTAGTGGTTAAAGTTTGATACACTCCACTTCGGCAGTCTGGGTTTAGTTCCTGGGCATAGAACCACACCACTTGTCCATCAGCAGCCATGCTGTGGTGGTGTCTCACACAGAAGAGCTAGAAGGACTTACAACTAGATATATGACTATGTGCTGGGGCTTTGAGGATGAAAAAGAAAAGGATGTGCAGTAGACGTTAGCTCATGGTGAATCTTTCCCAGCAAAAAAATAAAGATATTTAAAAAAATAAAAAATAAACTTGACAACCCATGCAAGTGATATATCTGGGCAATTCCTAGAGTGTATCAAAAATTTAAGTATTTTCATTTTTAATGTTGATATCTCAAGTATTACTGTAGTAAAATGATGCAAAGCTTTGGTAAAATAATAATGACAGACATATCTTCAACTACATTCAAAAAACTAAATTGAAAATTTAGAGAATGCAAGTTTTTGTACTGTCAAATTAAACTGTGATTCAGATTTTAGGGCAATAACCTTGCAAATAAACAGAATTACGATTTTTTCCCATTGTTCCTTCACTTCCCTTAAGAAGTACCATAACTTCTAATTTCTTCTGTTGGGAAATTTAGAATATATACATTGTAAAAATAATCTAGTTTATCAATTGAGTTTTCATTGATTTGACATTTTTACTTTATTTAGACAAAGACAAACTGGACTTCGATATCAATGTACAGAAGCAAAGGTGAGATTTAATTTTAAAAGGCAAGGCAGAGAATATTAACAAAGACAATGCTCACCTGAGTCCACAACAGGTGGCTTTGGAATCTAGGTCTGTCACTACTAGACTATACTATCTTGGGTAATTTACATGATTACTCTGTTTTCAATTGCTTTATCTTGAAAAGCTTAATAATACCATTTTGTATGAAAATTTCCAGGGTCAATGAGACTCTATATTTAAAAGGATATTTTAAGTGTTTATTGAAAGGTATTATTTATAATAGGGTCTTGAAATTTTCAAGCTCCTTAAATATTTTCATTTTGCATAAAATTTCATATTAATTATAGTCAAGAAAAACTGCTAAGCCTTTATCTTAATTTGTCAATTACAAAATATTTCTTCGTTAAAACAAGACCTACTACAAAAACATATTTAAAAACAATCAAAATAGGTTTCAAAGTATATTTTTTAATGCCAACCTTGTGCCAGATATGAACATTTGCTAACTTAATAGCTATTAATCAGAAAAACAATTCATAGCTTTTTCACTATTTCAGACTTCTTTCACAGTTATATTCAGTTTTTGAAATCTCAGAGGAAATGCCAGGTATCTGCCTAAATGGATAGCTGATGAAAAAGAAGTAAGAGAACTCTAGTCAAGAATCCAGAGCTTCTGGTTGTCTTCTCAGCTCTATCCTCAGCTCTGACTCAGTAAACTGGAAATTTCAGGTTAACCACCCATTCTCTTCTAGAAAGCTCCTTTCCTCTGTAAACACCAGGAGGATGAACTAGATGGTCTCTGCATTTTCACAGAACTCAAAACCATATTCGTTTAATTTATGAAGAAGGAATGATAATAAGGAGATGAGACTTTATATATAAAATATAATTTAGTAGTCACAAGATCCAAGTGTTGAAAATAAATTAATATAGGGGCAGACGTGGTGGCATAGTGGTTAAGTTCAGTGCACTCTGCTTTGGCAGCCTGGGTTCTCAGGTTCAGATCCTGGGAGCAGACCTACACCACTCATCAAGCCATGCTGTGGCAGCGACCCACATACAAAACAGAGGAAGACGGGCACAGATGTTAGCTCAAGGACAATCTTCCTCAAGCAAAAAGGGGACGATAGGAAGATTGGCAACAGGTGTTAGCTCATGGCTTATCTTCCTCACCAAAAAAATTAATTAATATAAAATCAGTAGTTAATATTTTGGTGCCTGACATCACAAAGATAATAAAAATGCCACATCAGTAATATTCACTTGAAAATAGGATCCTTATTAGCATTTTTACTTAAAATAAATCTTCCTTCTTTTTGGAATGCCCTTATGCAGGATCTGAACCACACGATTGGAATTCACTTAATCTCTGCCTAGCCAAATTTTTTACATCTTTCAAGACACAGTATAATTGCCTCACTTTCATAAATCCAATGGTTTCCCACTTAAAATTCTACTATACTTTTCATCATTTAGCAGTTCATAGTATACTTTCTTGTATTTGTCTCTAATTGCATTCTTTAAAGATTTTGATGATAACAGAAACCACTGAGATGATGAGAAACTTGAAGTAAATTATGTACATTGTTCATAATCACAGGAAGATAAGAGAATTTATCTAGTGGAGAGTGACAACACACTAACTCTTGTAAGGATAGTTTAAAAATGTAAATATATGCAGCTGCAAATGTGATGCCTTCCTTTCACGTCATTAAACACAGGATGTAGAAAATAACACTGTACAGATGCTGAAGAAAAATCATATCACATAGTTCATGCCCCTGAGAAGTTTTTCTTACACTTTATAAATTTTGTTTTTATATATCTAAGTACAATAAGCTTTGTTTGCTTGTTTTGTTAAAAGAGCTTCTTTTATATGTCGTTTCTACACCTCTTTAACTTATACAAATAAAAAAAAAGAAGCAATATTAACAAAAAAGAAAACCACATCTGAGATTCCAATAACAGAAAAGATAGAAGTCATGAAGTAAGCTTCCTATTACTTAATATTCTCTTAGTTTCTGTCATTGTAAAATAATTTTTGTAACCAGTAACATTGACCTCAGGTTATTGCAAGATCTTTAAAGATTTTTAAATAAAATCAAACTGACAAATTGTATTTGGACTATTTTGTTATGTCTGTGAATTAAGTACTCCATTTACCAAGGCCCTACTATGTGCTCTGTGTTCTATCCACACCATATTGCCCATAGAGCCCCACTGTTCAAGTCAACATGAAGGCATCAACCTCCACATCTGTCTCCTTACCTCACTTTTGTTGGTTATGCCTACTATACATATGGAAACAGTGATCTTTGCAAAATCCAAAATTGATTATTCAAATTTCGTATCGACCATACTTTATGTTTTTCTAATACCATCAAGATAAAATAAAAATTCTCCACATACCATGAAAACCATTTTTCTCTTAGCTAGCCTCGTTTCTTTACATTCACACCCTAAGCTCCAACTATACTAGCTACATATTATTTCCTTAACACAAATTCATTCTCACCCATTGGCCTCTGCACATATACTTTGTATCAAGGAAGTATCTGTGATTTTCTCTATTATTAAGCGGTATTGTTGTTGCTGTCTTTTAATCATGAAGCTTGTTGGATTTTGTTTCATACCTTTTCTCCATCAATGGAGATCATCCTATGTTTTTTTCCCTTAGAGCTATCAATACAGTGGATTTTACTTTTGGATTTCCTAATTTTGAAACTATTCTTGTATCCCTGGAATAATTCCCACTTAGTCGTGATGCCTTCTACTTTAAATGAACCGTTGAATTCTGTTTGCTAGTATTTTACACAAGATCTCTACATTAATATTCATAATTAAGATCAGCCTATAGCTTTTCTGTTTAGTGCAATCTTTGTTGGGCTGAAGGATCCAAGTGCCTCTAGTTTCATAAATCAAATGTAGATATTTTCCTTAGTCTATGCTCTGGGGAAACTTACATTGCATTACAATTGCTTGATCTTTGCTAGACTTCCTCCACGAGTTCATCTGGGCCAGGCATGTTTTTATGGGCAAGCTCTGTAATTACCTCTTCTCTTTATCCATTAACTTCTTTCTCTATTTCTTCTATGAAAGTAGTCTGTTTCTTCCTAGGGTTTAGATTTTAAATTTACTTAAGTTAACTGATATTTTGTCCATTTTGTTGATTTTTTTCAAACCATTAGTTTATAGGCTTATTAGTTCTACTCTTTTTCTTCTATTTTCCAAATTGCTAAATGATTGAAATTTGCTAAGAGAATAGAACTTAAATGTTCTCTCCTCCTCCCTCAAAACAATGGTAAGTATGTGAGGTGATAGATGTGTTAATTAACTCAATGGGGGGAAGTTTTCACAAGGTATATATATATCAAATCATTTCATTGTACACTTTAAATATCTTATAATTTTCTCAGTTTTACCTCATTAAAGCTGAAAAATTGGTTACTTTTATTAATTCTTTATCTGCATTTTTTTGGTTTACATTTGTACTATTTCTGTCATTTTGAGTTGAGTGTGTTATTCAGTAATTTTCATGCTAAAATTTTGTATTGATATACGTAGACGTCTATTGCTATAACTTTTCCTGGGAGTGTGTTTTGACTGTGATCCATAGATTTGGGGGGGTGAAATTCCACTCTTTTGGAAAAAATCTTTAATTTTGTATTCTTTTCCTCTTCAATCCAGGCTTTTTTGCATCTTACTTTTGTTTTTAAAAAGAATTTATGTGTGTATATGTGTGTGTATGCATGTGTGAATTCTATAGCAAATTATAGATATTCTGTGTTCAATTTTAAGAAGTAAATTCTATATTACTGGGGTTCAATTATATATTTGTGAATGTGTGTGTAAATATATATAATACACAAATATATATATTATACCTATATATTATACATAAAATACATGTTTTATAAATATATGTATTCTTCGTCCTACTTTTTTTTTTTTCTTTTCCTACTTTCAATGCTACCACTATGGTTCATGCTGCATCACTCATCATCTGGATTACTGTAATTGTCTCTGAAAAGTTCTTCCTGCTCTGCCCTTATCCTCTCTATGGTATGTTCTTAATGTATCAGCTGGAATGATCCCTTTAAGATGTCAGTGAAATGTGACCCTCCATTTCCCTCAGAGTAAAATCTTGCTTTCTGGGGATGTCTCTGACCTCCTCTCTGAGTAACTTCCCTCTTACTTACATGACTCCATCCACACTGGTGACCTTGCTGTTCACTGAAAACTCCTATCATCTTCCTCATTTAGACTAGCTAGTTCTTTTGCCTGAATTATTCTGCTTCCAGGTAGCCACATGATTAAATCCCTTACCTCCTTCAAATTTTTATTCAAATATTACTTTCTCAATGAGGCTTATCCAGATCAGTCTAAGTAATAGTGTCACATTCTACCTTCCAATGCCCTCTGCACTCTCTACATTTTCTTCAATATCATCTCACCAAATAACATACTCAATTGTTTGCATATTTATTATGATTATTATTCTTTGCTGCTTCCATTCACTCTAAATTTTGAGATTGGCCTTCTGTTCTGAGATTGAGCTAAAGTTCAAGCTCCTGAAGAGCAGGGATGTTTGTCACCTTGGTTCACAGAGGTGTCCCCATCACCAGAACTGTGCTGGGCACACAATTTACACTTAGGAAAAATTTCCGGAGTAATCAAAATACTTTGAATGTTATATGCAAGTACTCTGTTAAATAAATCAAATATCCATTTAAAAGTAAGCCAATGATATTCACTGTCAGATATAAACATAAAGATATCAATTGAATGAAGAGAAAAAGTAGTGTTTCCTTTGAATTTCCTGCTTGATAAAACAGGAGTTTTTTCCTCCACCTCCTTCACTGAGTAACAGGTTATTGGACTATAATCAGTGTCCTATTTGCCTCTATTTAGAGAAATTAAGCCTCTAACAGGCATAAAGTAAGTTCGTACATGAGAATCCTTCTGTAGGCACAGGATTTTCGCAGGTTTGAAAGTTTTCCTAGGTTCGAAAACTCTGTGATCTGTCTCAAACATTTGCCAGTTTCTACTATCTGGTATGTGATAATGTATTGCAGGTTTTCAACGCAAAAATTTGTAGACAACTTTTGATCACTGAGTGAAAGTTTTCTAGTAATAGGAAAACATATGCAAGGGAGTCTGACTTTCAGAACAACTGGCTCCTGGAATACGGAGTGAAAGTATTTATAGTTCAAATTAATATATAGTCAACAATAATTCCATATGGATAAGCTTGAGTCAATTTTAGTAAAAAACATGCTTCTGTGTTAGAAGGCCAATCTCAAAATTCAGGGCTTTGGGAATGCTCTCATTTTCATGGCCTTCAAGAACTTCTTACAGTTGATTGTTTATCTTAGATGTTGAGGAATGTAATTCCTTTTCTGCCTACTTTGTGTTTTCCTATAGCCAAAATGTGTTATGGGGATAAGGGCCAGATAGTGGCCCATGTGGTGGTCACCCACCAAGGCAGAGAGTGGATTAAGTAGTGATGTTTCTTATTCAGAACCATCAGTTTGATAATCTGTTCTATTATGCCTATTTTATTTATAGAGGGACAGTCGATGACATTAATTAATGTATAATGATATTCTTATGGCATGGTTAACAAAACTAGAACTATAAAATACTAAAACTGGAGGGTTTTAAAGGCACCTAGAGTTATTTACTCACCGTATTTCTCATGGGAAACAGAACTTCACTGTCCTTTTCTTGTCATCCATTCCATGGCTGGAAACCAGAATCTCCAAGTTCACTCATGTGCCTGCCAAGAAATAGCATTCTATATTACCTGTAAGGCTGGATTCTGTAAGCCCCAGAGCAGTAACAGACATGTATAAATAGGAGGAACTTGGAGACATAATCTTCATGTATGGAACATAGCCTTTCTTTTCTTTTCTTGTTTTTTTGCAGGGAAGGATTCACCCTGAGCTAACATCTGTTGCCAATCTTCCACTTTTGCTTTTTTCTCCCCAAAGCCCCAGGATATGGTTGTATGTCCCAGTTGTAAGTCCTTCTAGTTCTTCCGTGTGAGCCACCACTACAGCATGGCAACTGACAGACAGGTGGTGTGGGTCCATGACCAGGAATTGCACCCAAGTCAGTGAAGCAGTGAAAGCACCGAACTTTAACCACTAGAGCATCGGGGCTGGCTCTAGCCTTTATTTTCATAATTGTGGAATGTCTTATCTAATCAAATGGCATTTTCCTTTAAATATTACATCTCTGGCATGACTATCATAGAAAATTTGGTTTTTGTTTTACCTGTCCAAATAATTATTTTGCCATAAAATTAAAGGACTCAAAAATTGCTTAGATCAATAGGTAATCATTTTTTCACACAAGAATTATCAACACATGTCATATTTCCAAAAGAATCATCTTCTTTAGTTATTCTTTATTAATTTATAATACATATACAATTTCCAATAGAATATTTTTCCATTTCAATTCTGATTAAGTCAGAAGAAGATACCATTCAAAAGTTGCATCCTTCCAGTTTTCCCAAGTCCTTTTAAACTGATGGCTGGATAAGAAAGAAAGATTTTCTCACAGTCCCATTAGAAACAGAACATTTAAATAACATCAACAATACTTCATGGGGCCGGCTCCGTGGCCGAGTGGTTAAGTTGGCGCGCTCCGCTGCGGCGGCCCAGGGTTAGGATCCTGGGTGCGGACATGGGACTGCTCATCAGGCCACGTTGAGGTGGCGTACCACATCCCACAACTAAAAGGACTGGCAACTAAGATATGCAACTGTGTATAGGTGGGGGTTTGAGAAGATAAAGCAGGAAAAAAAAAAAAAAAGACTGGCAACAGTTGTTAGCCCAGGTGCAATCCTTAAAAAAAAAAAAAAAAACTTCAAGGCAAATAACTGCCATTAAACTTTCTTCTTCAGTTCTGTGCAGACATATATCACCAATTCTTGTTCTTCTGCTCTTGAGACAGCAGTTCACTTCATGAAATCATCTGCAATACCTGGAAATCCTGACTCGCTCCCCGTAGGTAAGATGTCTGCTCCGGAAGCAATGTCCTCTGGTGCTAAGAGCCTGAGCCTGTGGCCCTACTTTCTGTATCAACCATCAAGAGTATCTGTTACAACCTTTCCTATCAACGTTCTGAGACACTAGCCTTGTTTGCTGTTTCTCCCAGGAGATTTGACTTCTGCTTTCTAACTTGTAGCAGGATCCTTTAAGCAAAAACAACAGCATAATGCTGACAACCTATTGAGATAATACAAGATCAGAATGGAGGAAAATAAAATTCCCTACTGAGGCATAAAACACAACTATATCATATGGAGTCAGTCAATGGTTACCCTGAAGGTCAGACGATATTAAGACCGGTGAGATGATTTGCAAATTTCCCACTTTCTCACACATTTAATGAAGCATGTGTTAAGATATTCAACACTGACAAGTTTGTTTTATTCCTAGAAACAAAATTTTCTTAAAACTCAGTTTGCTAACAAATACTGTGCTAGAGTTTTCATATGAATTATGATTAGAATGTATTTATATCAATTGTAAAATATAATATAGCTGAAACATGTTTATATTAAAATTATGATCTTGATAAAAAAGACTTCACATTGCCTCAGTGAGCTGATTAAAAATGTTTTCCATACCTGCTTATTTCAGCATCCCTCCTTACTCATGAGTCCCACACCTCGCAGTTACAAGCTTCTTCATGGAGACTTTGACGGTATCCAGCAGGCGCTTTTAATTCCGGGTCTGATTTTAGAAAGACAATATAAAAAGGCTTATCAGAGGAGGCTTATTATTACGTCACTCCATGAGCACTAGCCGTAGGTATCTCAGGACAAGAAAGAGCTGCAGTCTTGTTTACATAATTCATCTAGACAATATTCTTCAAACGAAGAAAATCAATAATTATTACAAATTTCATCTTTTGTAAAAGTTGGAACTTTTATTAAAAACAATTCGACAACATGACAAAATTTGTATGAAAAGCACAATAAGTTAACAGCGTCTCAAGAAATGAGTGTCCTGCTGAGAGCACCTGTTTTCTAGGCAGGACGCAGTGATATGTACTATTTCTGTTTAAGAACAATTTTCTTCTGAGTTAATGTTTTTCCTCTTCATTATTTATAAGTTGCTTTGATTAATAATGACAATACATATATGCATGTTCTTCAAACACATCAATAAACGTGTAATAAAACATAACATTTAAAACAATCCAAAATGTTGGAAATTATATTTTGTTTTGATATCTCAGAGTAACACAATCACTGTTAATAAAAAAATTGTCAGAGGGATGACACTTATCAATTTTGAATTGTGACTGAATTCCTCAGACACCCAGGCAAAGACAGAAGAAGGTCAAGTGGTTTATTGGGCAGGGGAAGGGAACAGAAGCAGGAGGGTGAGGAGTGATATATGTTGGGGGAGGTCGTCGAGAGGACATGACCACTGGTCAATGTGTGAGCTGACCCAGGCAACTGGATTTGCCTCGCCCCCTCCCCTGTCCTTGGAATGAATGTATGTTCTGCCCACCATTCCCACAGTGGGAGCCATTTTCAGGGATGCAGCCTTGAGAGAGAAATATGTTGTTGAGAACATCCGGACTGAATATGTGACTAAACCAAGGTGAGGCCTCTGTATAAACTTTTAAGATTCTGGAGGGCAGGTGCAGAGGTCTACTCGTCTTGTGGGCACCCAAGACAAGCCTCGTATGTAAATTTCTTTGCTTATTAAACCTGCCACCTGGCAGTCCGGCGTGGTCTGCCTCATTCATCTTCTCCGTGCCCTCCATAACCAGAGCCAGGTTCCGATTTCACCCCAGAGAACTCTGAGGCTGCAGACCAACAATACAGGGAAGGGAAGGCAATTAATAAATTTTGCTTTAGCAAGCCAGGTTTCACTCGGGGCAATGGAGCTTAATTCTGCATATTAATTTCTGGTAGTCTGTGGAAAGCACATGCCTCTGTATTATCATATTCAAAGAGTATTTTAATCAGATCTAATGGGTGAATTCCATCTGGGTGATCTTGGTGGGACCTCCACGTTTTCTATAAAGAAAAACATGATTTAATAATGATAAGTGAAATTTCCACTTGCAATAATAAGGCATATACAAAGAGTCCAAGTTAAAGAGCTAGAATAGAAAAGGAAGGCATTATCTAGCATTCAAATTATTGTACGGCAATTGAAATTCTTGATTGGATAATGTTACTTTCCTTAAAAACCAGTTCTTACTATTTATCATAGTATATTTCAAAATACACAGCTTTTAAGATGGTCCTGTTATTCAGACCTTCAGAAAGCTCTTGCTATTTGTGGCTTGTATAAGAATGTAAGGCTTTTAGAATTGTATTTTCTGGACTATGTGATATGCCAATGTAGTTCAAATGCATGAGGCAAAGGAAAAGATATTAATTTTGCCTTATTGTTTTCTTAATGATGACGATATTTTCAAATGAGAAAGTATAAAATTGACATACGACATAAATATCTACATGCTCTAATCCTATGTCACAGGGTATTATTTTAAAATATTTCAAGTATGATGAAAGAATAACATTTAGACCAATATTTAATGCTGACATGGCGCTATCCACAAAAATAACTCATTTGAGAGATTATAGAAGGAACAAATAACGCTTATAAAAGATTATTTTGCTTATGACTAAATTAGCTTACACTGAGAATTCCTGGTAAATAACTATTCTTCTGTCTGCTAGATAATAAATTTATTTTGCAATTACAATAGTAAACTGTATTTAAGATAATCTAAAATGTTAAAGAAACAGAAAAATAAAACAAAACAAAACTGAACTTCTCAGGAAAAATCTAGGAAATATGCGTCCCAAGCTACGAAGAATATTTAAATTCTGAGACATTGTGGTTCCCTAGGTACTGTGCTATATGTCAAGCCCTCACGTCATCTCAAAAATTTTACCACACTTAGATTTCTTTTCTGTTTTTTTTAAAGATTGGCACCTGAGCTAACAACTGTTGCCAATCTTTCTCTTTTTTTTTCTGCTTTATCTCCCCAAACTCCCCTGTAAGTAGTTGTATATCTTAGTTGTGGGTCCTTCTAGTTATGGCATGTGGGACGCTGCCTCAACATGACCTGAGGAGCAGTGCCATGTCCGCGCCCAGGATCCGAACCCTGGGCCTCGGCCACGGGCCAGCCCCACACACTTAAATTTCTTAACAATAAGCAGTGGGAGATCAAATCCGATGTCAGGGCTTGGCACACTGAGGCCTGAGCTTGTTTTGATAAGTTAATTTTTCAATAAGGAAGCAAGATCCAGTCCTGGATTAGACGCCGTCAAAAAAGAGGGCAATGTTACAATAATGATAACACAAATAATAACACTGTTGTAACTATTTATTATATTAAATAATTATGTGAGCAGATATAAATACATTATAAATATAAATATATAATATAAATAAACATGTAAGTACAATTATATAAATAAAATTATATAATTACTATATTATAATGCATATTATGTAATATGCATATCATAATATATAAACATAACATTAGCATTACATAATTATATATTATGTATATTGTACAATATAACATAAAATTAGTATTATATGATTACTAACATATTATTAATACAAATAGATATTAATAAATTGATCTAGGACAATAAAGGCATACAGTGGGGTTAGCAGTGTCATTGGTAATAAGGCAAACATCACACACGTCAGAGAGGAGGGAGATTTTGGGACGTTTCTGTGGTGGTGGGACGGCCTTGTCTTTTCGCTGCTGTCGCTCTCTGCATGCTCAGAGTCATCTTTCTCTGCCTGGTTGATATTCTGTGTTTATGCTCATTTGGGAATATAAAGGTTTGGTGGCCACGCAATGCAAGCTGAGGAGTTCTTCCAGATTCCTGACAGGCAAACCGTATTTAAAGACCTTTGTAATAAGGTCTGTAATAAAGGCAAGCATAAAACCATCTTTACCTGGTAAGAAAATAGACTGATTAGCAGAACTTAATCAGACAAAAATTATTTTAAGGAAGAAAAATTCTGCGTACTATCTATCTTTAATTAAAACATAATATTTTGTGCATTTAGACTAAAATTTAATTCAGTTTTGTTGTCACAGTGGTTTTTTTATTGAAGCACATAGTCAAAGGAGAAGCTAAAAAGTCAGTCCCTGGTTACTAGAGGTACGTAAATAAGCCATTCACTGGCTGAGTTAGCCTGAAGCTCTTTGGGGACTGCAATAAGTGGTGAAATCAAGAGTTTTTAAAAGGAACTTGTTAACGTCCACTTGATCATCAAAGACATAGCAATACAACTGATAATTCAGAAAATCAGGGGCTTAAAAAAGATGAAAATTAATCTAAGGTAAACAACATATGACAATATTTTTCTTAAACACTCAAATTATCCAGATATATTTCTCTCTTTTTTTTTTTTTGAGGAAGATTAGCCCTGAGCTAATATTCATGCCCATCTTCCTCTATTTTATATACCAGACTTCTCCCTCAGCATGGCTTGACAAGTGGTGCATAGGTCCAAGCCTGGGATCCAAACTGTTGAACCCAGGGCTGTGGAAACAGAGCAAGCAAACTTAACTGCTAAACCACAGGGTCAGCCCCCAGATATATTTCTTCACATAAAGTTTCACACATAGAGAAAAATATCTCAAACTGAATATGATCAAAACACAATTATTATTTATAAGCCTGAATAACAAAGGCGGCAGACTTGCAAGAGAAATTCAATACATAAAGCAAAAAATTAATTTAATTAAAAATACCACCCACAGACACAGTCCTCATTCTTTGTATAAGTAACGTATTAGGAAGTTTGGAAAATTGTAATATAATATCCAAATATAAGATATTTTAGCATTCTACATCCCTAAAACTATGTTTTTACTTTTTGACATCCTTCATCTCACTTGACCTCACTCAAACTTTTTGATTTCTCTGAATAAAAACATTATAATGCATCAGATTAATCCAATCAAATAATTGACTCACTCAGAGCTCTAATTACTTTGATTAGACCATTAAATTATAAAGTAGATTTTTCATTATCTAATCAATTAATGTCACCTGTCTACAAAAACAAATAAATATGAAAGGACATTTTAGTAGGCTGATTTCCTTAAATACGTTATCATGTGTTCATTAAATGAAAATCAGAAATTTTTCTAAGAAGGCAGAATTATATTTAAAGTCTAAATTTTTGAAGGAAATAACTCTTTCTTATTCTTTTTTGGCCCTGATATATTTTTGCTAACATTTGGAGAGTGCACATTTTAAAATAGTAACACCTAAGATAAAAACAAAGTCTGAGAAGGCCAGTATTGGCACAGTTTTCCTTTATTTTAAGGAAAATAAAATAGAAACATATTGAAACAAGCCTTTGTGATTTAAACTACAGGATATTTGACATACACAGCACAAGAATAAAATTCAGTAATTTTTGTCTTATAAGACATGTCCTGAAGAGAATAGAATAAGGTCATGTTATACATCATTACAATATGAAATGATTTTCAATTCAAAAGCAAGATCGGTCTCTACATTTTGTACCAAAGAAAATGTGAATGTTGCAGCTAATAAAGAGTGGTTCATAGCCCTTAGCTTCAGGTCAGATCCACCTGTAATCTACCACCCCTCTAGAAAAAAAAACTTGTTCCTAGGTGAACTCTGTCCCGTCCCCATTAATTTTTTTTCAAGTAATTTTATTGAGATCATAATGAATTATAACATTGTAATTTCAGGTGTACATTATTATTTATCAATTTCTGAATACAATTCATTGTGCTCACCCCCAGTAGTCTAGATTTTATCCATCACCCTACATATGTGCCCTTTTACACCTTTCACCCACCCCTCAACCCCTTTCCCCCCTGGTAACCGCTAATCTGTTCTCTTTAGCCATGTACTTATTATCTTCCACATATGAGTTAAATCATGTAGCATTTGTCTTTCTCTGTCTGGCTTATTTCACTTTTAACATCATACCTTCAAGGTCCATCCATGGACCTTGAAAATGGGACGATTTTTTCCATTTTTATAGCTGAGTAATATTCCATTGTGTGTGTGTGTGTGTGTGTGTGTGTGTGTGTGTGTCTATATATACAGCACATCTTCTTTAGAAGTGTATGGAAGTGTAGAAGGGCACTTGGGTTGCTTCCACATCTTGGCTATTGTGCATAATGCTGCAATGAACATAAATCTCTTTGGATCTTTGATTTCAAGTTCTTTAGATAAATACCCAGTTGTGAGATAGCTTGATCTGATCATATGTTATTTCTATTTTTAACTTTTTGAGATATCTCCACACTGTTTTCCATAGTGGCTGCACCAGTTTGCATCTTCACCAGTAGTGTAGGAATGTTGCCTTTTCTCCACACTCTCTCCAACATTTGTTTTTTGTCTTGATAATTATAGCCATTCTGACCAGTGTAAGGAGATATCGCAAATTAAATTTGAACAATAGTAGGGTAAGCTATTTCTGTTTTCCTGGAATTGACAATAGGAGGTTAACAGCTGAGTTCTAAGGTGTTAATTAGCCCGTGTTATAATTTCAAAGGACTAGCTGATGGTACCTAACAGTTCTCCAAGGACCTGCTAATGAATCATTTCAGGAGGACCAGGGATAAAAACCCCACCTCATCCTCCTCACCTTTCCCAAGGTTTATATAGTTGAGTGTTGTTCAAACATTACCCTTTTTGTCTCTACTTTTCTAGGTGTTACATGCTCTATTTCTTTATAACTACTCCACCTATTTAGCATACAAATTTTGAAATTTAACTTAAATTATGTGTTTATCATTTTTGTTCTTGCTTTTATGCAATCAATATTTGCTAAGTGTTACTCTCATTTTTACAAATATCTTTGTTTACCTTTCCTCTCTTTGTTGGAGACTGTCCATTTTCGCTCCTGTCTGGGGAGAGTGGTTAATAGTAAACTCTATTTGCTACCTAAAAATGTCATTATTTGTGTTCTTTCTTATTTGTTGGGAAGAGAATTTTAGGTTAACAGGTCTTTGTCTCTAACTCAACACAGGTGCAATTCCATTACATTTTACCTTTGCTTTTGCAATTGAGAGGCTGTTAGTTGATCCTTACTCTGAAGATGACCACCTCTCCAAACTTATCCACCGCTGTTAAGATCTTCTCTTTTGCTTTAGAGATCTACAATTTCTCTGGAATGTTGCCAGCCTGGGAGTATTTGTTATTTGTATTGTTCTGACATCTCAGCTTCTTCATTCTCTTGTCTATCTGGTTCATTCTGCCTCTGGATGGATCCAGACCACTGCGCTGGGTGGTAAGTCTAATTCTTATTCATCCTATTAACTTCAATACATTAAGAAAATCCTAAATGTTATTACCTGTCATATATGACACAATTGGCCATTAAAGTCAAAATTCAAGGTTTAAGGTTTTCAGAAACCCTCTGGGTGAAAGTTAGTTTTGGCCTTTGCTTTCCTCCCAGGGATTCTGCTTTCACTATATTTTAGGGATCTGAAGATTCCTTATTTTCATGTGCATTCATCAATACATTCTTCTGTTTTAAGTGTATCTTATGTAGCATATTACTTATTTGAATATGCAGGGTCACTCAAAATATCTATCACAATGAGCAGAAAATTGAGAAACAGAAGCCCTGACTTTCTTAATAAAGCGAGTTGTGAAGGCAGGCAGAAGGTATGGACTCCCTTATTTGACAATGCAGAGTTTGCAGAGTGTTTGGCCTTCCATCCCCTTTTCTTCTATTCCTTTCCATGGGTGGTTGGGCGACAAGGTAGGGGGTTGAGTTAAACATGTTCTCTTTCATTTTGAAGTCCTGGCTTGAGATTCCTTATATAGCATAACAGTGGTTCAGAACAAAACCAACAAGAAGAGATCATTCAGTTTACACCATGAGTAGAGCCCATTGTTTTCCATTCTCTCTTCCTAAAATAAAGCTCTAGGAAAAACCCAGGTAGAGGAAGGCATGTGGGCAAGATACATGTCCACATCCCTGCCCTTACTACAACCCCAATTTGACCAATGAAGTCACACCTCTCTCAAAATCATGAATCACAGAGGCGATTTTAATTTAAAAATGAAATTAAATACAAATGCATTCAAATTGCATAAAAAGTGGTGTGGAGTCTCTAATAATTCAAAGTGAATAAAACACCGTGGGAATATTGAACTACTGTTTTCTATCATTTTGTTTCTCAAAGTTCATTTCAAATTCCTGATTGCAAATCATTAGCTGGACTTGGATTAGTTACCAATCCCTTGGTCAAGGGCCAGCGAGCATCGTTGTTGATTCTCCTACCAGGAATACATGAAGTGAGAAGCAGTGTTTCTGTGAAGAGATAGCCCAATGGCCATAAAAGAAAAGGGGAAAGAGATAACGGGCAGGCCAGAGTCCCCTGTGACCACAAGAGATTACATGGAAATTAAGATATTATTGAAACAAGGAAAACGATAGTAAAGCTTGTGCAAAATACATGCCTAAAAAGATATCATGAAAAATAATATCTAAGTACACAAGAAGGGAACCCGGGATTTACGGATTAATATTTAAACATGAATGTAATTGGATAAAATTGTGAATAGGTTCCTTTGAAAAAAGAAATTCAATCAAAGGTATGGATTTTACATGAGGTGTTAAACTTATGATGAGTGCATAAAGCAAAAGAAACATTTTTGTGGATGAAAAACGCAAAAATTAATAATATCTTAGCCATTCCTGTCTGTCTTACTTTCTTTAAAATTAACTAAACTATGCCAATAGTTTGAAAGACTATATTATACACAGACATATATACAGGCATGTGTTTTGGTATTTTTAGGTTAGGTTTATATATTTCCCACAATAAAATATTAAGTTTCTTAAGAAAAATTTTAAGTTTCTTAAAGGCAAAGAAATTATTTATCCTGAGTAAATAAAGAGATAGTGAAATGCTATTTGCCCCTTAATAAATGAATAAATTAATAGATTGAATGATTAATTAAATGATTAATTAAAAGATTAAATTGTATAGGAGCTTTGATTTGACCTTTTTAAGCAGGTATAATCAATGTTCTAGAAAATCAGTCAATGGCAAGCAATTTAAAATAGAAAGGAGTATTTTGAAGCCCATTGTATTTTGTTTATTTGATTTTCTCTTTCTCTTTCTTCCAAGGCATAATTGAAAAGCTCTTTTCCAATGTGAGCCAATAGCAGGTATTTTGCCAGACGGGCAAAGAAGTAGAGGTAATATCACAAAGGGTAATGACTACATTTATTTTAGAGCCTCTACTTCTATAGCTTTGGAAAAAAAGTGATTCATAGCTGAGGAATCAGGATAATGCAATCAAAAATCCCTGTGGTGCCATTCTTGACCTTTAAAGCCAACACACATTTGCAGAACGGAAAATTGAGCAGGAAGTCTGCTTTCAAACACTTGCCTAGTGATGCTTGGTGGTTCTCAAGCTAGACAGTGCTCCTTATCAATATTTCAGAGTCTGATGGAGCAAGTGCCCTTTGTAACCAAAGGTCATATTAAGAACTGGAAAACAGAGTGGCTTGAAGAAAGTCATCTCCAGTAGTACTAATCTTAGCTACAAAAGAATATAGAAAAAAATTTAGAAAGAAATGTTTTTGGAAAATATTTCAGAAAATGTATTTCTAATGTTAACAACTCAGAAGCTTCAAGCACTGTAATGTGTTCATTATTATTTAATTGCAAGAACAGAAAGACATTCATGTTGATATATGTATAGGAGTTTATTTTGTTAAATTGCGTATATGATCTTACGAATATTTGTGGAACTAGAAAAAATGGATATTCAACGCACATCCACAGATCTGGGATTGGAAAGGTAGAAATTGAAATCATCCCTTCTTTTCATTTCTACTTCTCACATATTATCTAATGCACTCTCCTATCCCTCGCCAGACACAATTTGTTAATGAGTCATGCCTTGTCTGATCTCCAATGGCTTTAGCATGCCATATCACCCACTCTGGCTTTACATCCAAATGACCACTCAAGTTCAGCACCTAGCATAATCTAATTAGCCTAGACTCTAAGGTTTCTAGTTCAAATCCCTAGAGAATCTGAAAGATTCACTCATCATAGCATATAGATTTGGTTCCTTGGGTTGAAACTCCACTCCTGTTATGGTATTAAAGGAGTTACATGCTACAAAAAAAAGAGAGGTAGATAAAGACCAGTGGAACTTCAGTTGGCTGAAGATTATCTACAAAGGATATTTCTACAAAGGGAAACAATTATCAGCTTCTCTACTAAAATTAGTAAAGTAAATTTAGGGTAGAGAAGAGATGATGGATTTACCAATCTAAGTCAATTGAGCTAATGTATTTTACCACTTATTGAAGGGCTGTGTTGTGATCTCCAGAGTAAATACTCTAATTTTGAAAATATGGACAGATGGACTATACTATATTGCCTTAATTTTTTTTAAGGATTACCAAAAAGCTTTGGAAAATAGTGAGACATAAATGATATCACTGTCCATGATTAAAACATCAGAATATTCATGACAGTAGAGAAAAGAAGTACAAAATTACCAATGAACTTGAGAAAACATGTCCGGGAAAAATTATAGCAATTATACCTCAAAAGATGACATTATGGCAAAATTGTGACCTTAACATTAACCAGCATTTCCTTTTTGATAACTTGAGAGAAGTGAACTAGTTTCATGTGACAGTCATTGTTCGAGCACTAACTGTGAGCCAGACAGTAAACCCAGAGCTAAAATAATAATAATATTATAATAACAGTAAATAAACAAGACTACACTCTTGGTATCAGGCAGATCACAATCTAGAGATAATATCTGTTCTAGCTGTAAAATCTTGTTAACTCATGTGGTTGGAGGCAATGGTGGTCTTGAGGGAGATATTAGAAATAATATCCCAGGACCTAGGGTACTCAGATCTGCCTTAGGGCAAGCACCCTTCCACTATAAGAGTCTGAGAGCTATTCACACTAAAGAAACGTCAAATTGGGAGCAAGTTAGCACTTTCTATTAATGCCGAAACTCCAATGTTAGGGTCTGACAAAAAGCTGAATTATAGAATGTGGAATTTATTTTTAACCCTAAAATGGCCTTTGATTAATATCCAAAACCCAAATCCAAATTGGGACTTACTGTCTTCTGGCCAGCAGCATGATGTAAGAGACTGAGGCAGTTAAGGTCCCAGGTCATAAGTGAGTTCATTAACCCATCTTGCTGGTTGGCTGGCTGTGACAGATAGGAGAGAGAAGCCACAGGTATCTGCCAAAGTTGTAGTGTTTCCTGAAGGAAGGAATGAAGGAAGGTAGGAATGAAGGAAGATAGGAAGGAAGGAGAAAAGAAAAGAAAAAAAGAAAGGAAAAATCAAGAAATCACTTCTTGGAGTCTCTAGTCAAATTAGCTAATCCTTGGGACGAAAAAGCATGATGGAGGCATGGTGAGATAGGAAAGGATCTGCTTTCTGGATGTAAACAGGAATCTGTCAATCCACAAGACATTGAAAAGCAGGGTTTGAATGTCTTATGGATTCACAGATTTTACCAATTCTCCTAACTCCTGCCGAGGGCCTGCTAAGCCCTTCCCCATCCAGTCCCTACCAACTTTCCCACTTCAGCCCCAGCCCTTTCCTCCTTACTGCTGCCTGCCCTGATTTATTTACCAGTCCCCCTGTGTAACATGCTCCTTGTGCCCTGCTGGTGAGGCACGTCCTGTCCTTCCTCTTCCATATGATGAACTCCTGTTCATCAATTCAGCTGGAGATCAAGCCTTCCCGTCTGTTGGAAACGTTCCCTAACTCCCACAGAAAGGCTTATAAGTTCCTTCATCCATGATTTCCATAGTGAATTTTACATAGCATTTAGAAAATCATGCAGTAATTTTTTCTTGTCTTTACTATCTCCATGATAAACTGAACTTACTAAATGTAAAGTAGATGGCGCTTCATCTTTGTGTCTGCAAAGTATACTTTACAGGTGCTCAAAAGTAAATAGGATATCAACATATGAAAACAAAAAATAAAATACTTAAAAGACATTGTATAATTTGCAACTGGCAACAGACGAATAATAATGAAAATATAAAAATATTAGTTTTGTTTTCTTCAATACCAATGGCTACTATCTTTAAAAAATAAATTTCCTTCTCAATTCCTGAATGATTTACAATGAAATAAATGAAGCATACAATTTGTGTTAGATTGATGTCAAAAATGGCCCCTATTCTTCAACATTTTCTGAGCCTTGTCACCCTTTGCAATATGACTTTGCAATTCTTCCCTTTGAATCTGGATGGACCCTGTGACTTGCCTTGGCCTCATATGCTCACTCCTGCTTCTCTCTTGGAGCCCTGCCCACAATGAGAAACCAGCCTGGGCTAACCTTCTGGAGCATGAGGGACCATGGGGAGCTGAGCAGAGTCAAGTTGACCCAGCCCACATCTCTCAGAAGAGCTAGCTCCCAGAAATCTGACAACAGACGCATGTCAAGCCCAACCCAATCACAAAACTATCAAATCAACGTAGACACATGTGAAATAATAACTTTTTATTGTTCAGAGCCACTAAGTTTGGGGATGTATTATTGAACAATAGTTAACTGACACAAAACAATACAGAATTTTAAAAGGAGAAGAAAAATATTTCCTTAGCTTAGAATAGGGACCAGATAAACTCAGCGAACATCAAAATTGTAAATATTTAAATACTTTCCATGGAATAACAAACAAAAGAATCAGTACAAACCAGTTTCCAAACTAAGTTAAAAACTGTACAATATAATTATTCTTTTTCATGGGAACATTTTGATCAGGCTATTTTGTGAAAAATAATTATCACTACCTCAGAGTTTTATATTCACATAAAAATAATTGTCATAATAAAAGAACTTTATTCATAAGAGTGTAAACACTTATATCAATTCCTGTTTTTTATATTGTTATCTGACATCCAATTTTCTTGTAAAGTTATATTTAGACTCACAAATGTGATTGAAAATGTATCTCCTCATTTGATTGCCTGGCTTTGTCATCAATAAAACTGAAAAACTGAAGCATTAGTTTTGTTCTACTATTTCATTCCATTTTTTTTCTTTTTAATCTCCTGGATGAGTGACTTATTCAGATCAATATCCATGATTTATAAAGCTATTTCATTATCTGTAGTGTTAAACTATTTGAAGATTAATAATCCTTCCATTAAAATACTACTGTCTATAAATAAAGGTGTGGAAAATCCGTTTATCTTATACATAAATGTCACCATACATATTACTAATTTTAAAAAGCCAACATAGTTCTATTTGGGTCATGCTTTTTATCTCACAGACTAAAAGAAATCACATTTACCTTGTACTGTATGGGGACTTCAATATTAATTTGATTAATTCCCTGCATGAGTGTTTTTGTTTTTAAAATAAATCATGATGCATCTTTTATTCTTTTTCCTAAAGAGGACAGAGATTCAAGGGCCTTAGCAAAGTTGTTAAGACCAAAAGTTTTAAAGCACAAGGAATTCAAACTAGATATTTCTGTTTAACAATGTATGTGTGGTAGATAGAATGCGGCAAATTCAGAACCATGCATGAAAGAAAACAATGTATAACTGTAGAAAATTTTACACTGCATTTCACTTGTTCTTAAGGCTTCAATCACAGGATCATACAGCATATAGCTAAAGACTGTAATTAGATCACTTATGTGTGGAATCTAAAAATGCTGAACTGGTAGAAACAGAGACTAGAATGGTGGTTCCTAGGGGCTGGGGATGGGGAAATTGGGGAGATGTTGTTTCAGCACAAACTTGCAACTAGTAGGTAAATCCGTCCTGGAGCTCTAATGCACAGCACAATGATTACGGTCAAGAGCACCGTGTTATAAACTTCAAAGTTGCTGAGGCTAGATCTTAATTGTTCCCGCCACAAAAAAGAAATGATAATTCCGTTGCATGATAGAGGTGTTAGCGAAGGCTGTAGCTATAATCATACTGCGGTACATAAATGTATCGAATCAACACAGCGTACACCTTAAACTTACACAGTGTTATATGTCAACTATATCTCAATTTTAAAAAGACAAATTATCAATCCAACTCTGACTTCTTTTTTTTTTTTTTTTGAGGAAGATTAGCCCTGAGCTAACTACTGCCAGTCCTCCTCTTTTTTGCTGAGGAAGCCTGGCCCTAAGCTAACATCCATGCCCATCTTTGTGGAACGCCTACCACATCATGGTGCGCCAAGCGGTGCCATGTCCACACCCAGGATCCGAACTGGCGAACCCTTGGCCACCAAGAAGAGGAACATGTGAACTTAACCGCTGCACCACCGGGCCAGCCTGTGACTTCTTTACTAAGTTTTAAATCCAAGTATCTAATTATCTACCAGACATGTCAATTTGAACACACTATGGATCTAACAAACTAAACCCTGCCCTTCCCCGTAAGCCTTAATTTGATGGGTAACATCAGGTTCTATCCCTTTATTGAAACCAGTAGCCTAGGGCAGTAGTCTTGACTAGTTTTTCAGCAGAGCCCTCCTTCCTCTTCCGTCTTCTCTATTTTAAGTCCTGCCATGTCTATCTCATAAATACCTCTCAAACTTGTTTGCTTCCCAATTTCCTTAATCTAATTTAGGTTAAAATCATATCACGTCAAGACTCAAGCCACAACTCTCAAAATGGTCACCGGGCTTTTATCTTAACCAAATCTGAATCCTGTCGTTTTCAGACCAGTGGATTAAGTGTCTTAACATGGTCCAGCAGGCCCTGCATGTTCCTGCAAGTTTAAATAAACTCTCAACCCTCTGGTCCAGGCGTGCTGAGCTACTTGCAAGTTCCATATTCTAGCTGCCCTTGGGGATTTTGCAAATTTGCTTCCCTCTTCCTAGAACACTTTCATATAATTCTCCCTTCCTTGGATAAATCTTATTTGTTGTCAGATATCATTTCCTCCAGGAGAACTTCCTTAGTCCACAAGATTGGGTATGGATCCTCATGTGACCCCCAGAGCATCTTGTGTTTATCTTACATCACGTCGTCCACTCTATTCATTCCTTACCTGGATCTCCAATTAAACTGTTAAGTCTCAGAGACTACAGCCTCTGCTTCTCATCGAGGTTAGTAACAGCTTAGTAATATCTCTAATGCCTGGCAGAGTTTCTGGCTCATATTGAAAGAAATATTTGTTAAATAAATCACAAGATTACCCATTGAAATTTATTCAGACTTATAATAACTTTAAAGGGATGGTTCTTCTTTGCCTATTGTTTACATACATGTCCAATGTGGATTTGTTAAATTGAATATTTTTCTTAATAAACCTTACAAGGTTAAGTATGCTGAATAAACCAAGAAGTCCAATTGCTATAGCAGAAGAGTGCTGAGTCAACTCAGGGTAGAGGAGATCCAGTTTTGAAATAAATTTATACCTGTGAAACCATCACCACAATTGAGATAGGGAACATACCCAAAACTTATCAAATTGTACAATTGAAATAGTGTTTCATGTACGTCATTTATACTTCAATAAAGCTGTTTTTTTAAAAAAAAATAGTAGGGCTAAATTGGTCAAGTGAAAACAATGAAAATACGATAGTTTTAACATAAAACATTAATATGTAATATGTGCCTTCATTCACAGATGGTAGCTTTCGCTGTAAGACAAAAGAGATAATCAGATAACAGTAAGATAACAGGAGAGTTGAATTATCACAAGTACCACTTGCCTGCATGGTTACAGGCATGCTTTTTTCTGCTATATACTCCTTATCCATCCTTTCCTTTAAAACATCCCAAGAACACAGAGAGAGAACACTTAACACTTTCTTTGCTACCAAAGAATATGCTGTAAGCCATTTCATGTGGTCAATTATGTATTCTGTTGAAACTGATTTAAAATAAGAAAATAATGAAATTGCATTTTAGACTTTTGGAGCTAGAGAGAACCTTATAATTTGGCCTGTATTTCTAATATCACAGACAAGCAATCTGAGATCCAGAAAATCACCTGAGCTCTAAAAGGCCACACAGTGGGCAGTTGGAAATAGCATTTGCATCACCCATTTAAAAGTCCCCTAGTAGGACATACTGCGAGGGTTGGGGGTTTTTTAGTAGCTTTTTTGGTACAATTTATTATTTAATGAAATTCTGTGTTAGTCATCTTCCACCAAAGAAGAGTACAAATAATATATTACATGAGGAATTTATTTTATCCATTTAGGTAAATTAAGAATACTCCTTGCTACATATATCCATTTTTACCACTACCTTACAGTTTCTCTCAGTAAGTATTATTGCTCTCTTAAGTTTCACTAATAGAATTAACCTGTTGACATTTCATTCTTCTCTAAATGTCTAAATCATTGCATTAACATGGTAGGTGATTGTCCCCTGTGAATCTACATAATGAAATTTTGCGTTAGAAAATGTCTTTCTGAGAAATCTGTTTTTACTTAAACCTTTAGAGAAAAGCAGCCACTGAAGTTAATCTCAGTATTATAGTTTCTGTTAGCACTCTGAAAGCTTACTTATGCCAACTACTTATTTTAGGCTTGAGGGTTAAGATTATGGTTCATTTAAAGATAAAAAGTTTACAATGGTTCACCATAAAGCTGCAACGTATGAGCTTTCAAACACTAGGCAATACTCCTCTACAGTAACAGAAGAACTGCGTGAAAAAAAATTTGCGTTAGTCATTGCTTTGAATTTTTCATTTTCATGAATGAAGCATTAAGCCACATTTACTAAGCCTGAAAGGCATTTCAAGAGATGAAAATGCTGTTGGCTGCTGTGCTGACTGATTTTGTTTCTCTGCTTATGAAATCACGAAAACACAAAAAAGTCATTTCTTTCTGTATTTTTTATTTTTTTTCTGTTTCTTTGTCTTTTTTGTTGTCGTTATTGCTTTTGACAGGTAGGGAGAAAAGATAGAAAGAGAGCAAAGTCAAGAAATTTTTTCTTTGTTCCCAGTAATCCAAAGAGATGCATGAGGCATTCCATAAACAATATTTTTGCCATGATTCTAATGAAATTACAGCTCTAGGTAGATGATTAATTGTCAGAATTATTTTTTACACAAAGCAGCTATTGTATTTATGGCCTTTAATCGTAATGTTATGGCTATTGTCTTTCAGTTAAGTCTTGGGCAAAAAAAATATGACATAGCAAGTTTAGCAGTATTTAAGAAGTACAAATTGTGGTTTCTGATAATTACCAGACATGACTACTTCTATCACCTTTCCAACTGTTAGCATCTCATTAAATGTATGAAGACAATTGCAAGGTTGTTTGTATTTACTTAAGACAATTCACTCAGCTCAGACCCTGGTTCATGAATCCACAGAATCTGCTTGCTTCCTGTAAGTAAAGTACAAAACCAGTCTGTTTCAGTTAGTTCTAAGAGATCTTAAAATGGTAATTCACATGTAGCCAAATTATCTAGTAAGCCCTTACCAAAACACACTTCCCATTAGTCAGGATTCTACTTGAAAACCATAAGCAAAACTTTACAACTAGTGGGACACCTGTGTGTATATCACATGAGTAGAGCTCAACCAATTTTCACAAAGTAAACACATCCTTGAAACTAGCACCCAGATCAAGAAACAGAACATTATCACAATTCCAGACATAATCCCCTTCCAGGCATTGCTTTCACCCACAAGGAAACCACTCTTCTAATTTCTAAGACCCTAGGTAAGTTTTCTGTGTTTTTGATCTTCTCATAAATGGAATCACATGGTGTGTTCACTTTTGTGTTTAGTTTCTTTTACTCAACATTAGGATGACTGTATTTATCTATCTTGGTGTATGTAGTTACAGAACATTCTCAACTGCTAATTAGTATTTTAATTACACAGGCTTTCTAAGAGTTGAAAATCATATAAGGTTTGTATGTAATAATTGATGTGGGGTCGGTGAGCCAAGGAGTCGAAAGAAAGATTTCTTGGACTCTAAAGGTCTGGCAGTAGTGCTCTTTTATTTAGAGAATAGCGTGGAATAGCATGGGGACAGGACCCATGGGCAGGCAGAGCTGCTGCCGGCGTGTTGCTGCTGCCACTTCTGCTGCCAATGGCTCCTTTTCTCTCTGGGACCATTCACCAGGCACCTATTTCTGCCAGGCAGAATAGGGAAGATGTTCAAGGGATGCCCCCATCATCCCTTGCTACAGGAACCCCAATGGGGGGATTTTCAAGGTAATGGCTCCTTTTCTCTCTGGGACCATTCACCAGGCACCTATTCCTGCCAGGCAGAATAGGGAAGATGTTCAAGGGATGTACCCATCATCCCTTGCTACAGGAACCCCAATGGGGGGATTTTCAAGGTAACGGCTCCTTTTCTCTCATCTCTCTTAAAGTTTTCCTTTTCTCTCGGGCACCATTCACCAGGCACCTTTTACTGCCAGGCATAACAGGGAAGGTATACAAGGGATGCAATGCTGGGGGACGCCCCCATCACCCCTTGCTATAGGAACCCCACAGGAGGAACAATGGCCGGATGCTGCCCTAGGGTCAGGGGGGATTTTCAAGGTAATGGACCCATTTCTTTCGTCTCTCTTAGAGTTACAATGGCCATTTTCGTCTCCTTTTGAGCTTTGCAACTGGGAAACAAAGAAATCTTTAAAGAGTCAAAGTCTCCACCCCTGGGAGCCCCAACTTTGGGTTTCTGGACCTGATCATCCCAGCAACCCTAAGTGAGGTGGCCTCTCTTGACGGTTGACTCATTGAGTATTTTAGTCACCTACTGAGTTGGCTATGAGGGTAGGAGACCTGTGATTTATTCTGTGAACTGTCGTGCTGGGGTAGTGTGCCCCAGCATGGTAACTGTTGTGTGACTCTTATCTTGATAACCCTCTGGAAGAGGCCCTGAGGGCGAGGTCTGATCTTTTCTTTTCCTTTCTTTGTCTGTTTTGTTCATCACCTCCTTTGTTGTCACCAGGTCAAGTTTAAGTTCACACTGGAGCTGAGCAGAGCCTGGACTTTCTGTAAAATCAAAAACTTAAGCCTTTTGCCAGGGACTTAACTCTCAACCCTGGTGCTGGGAGCCCAGCCTCCAGCCAGTTCCAGGCCTTTGCCTCCTGCTTCCCTGCCTCAACCGTGCTGGCTTGGAGACAAAGTGCCCAGGCTGAGCGGGACTTGACTAAATCTTATAACTATATCGATGCCCGCAATCGGGCTTTGCACCCTTTCTCTGGCCACAGTCAGTCAGACACCAGCTTTACTGCCATGGGAAACACCCTAAGCATCCCCGGAGACTCTTACCGTTTGGGTGCATTTTAACCAATAGGAAACACTTTCAATTGGATGGGTTATGCCCCAGAAACTCCAGCTTGGAGAAAATTTGAGGGGTTTCTCTGTGCCTTTGTGATGCAGTTGGACAGGTAGATCAACCTGGAATGTAATTCGAGTTACAACCCAGTTTCTGAGATATCAAGAGCTCTGTTTAACTGGCTTAAAGTAAGTGCTTACATAAATTCGAAATGTAGTAGAAATTAATCCAATGTCTTTCAAGTTAATGTGATGTGAATTAATCTTTGGTAAATGACAGCTTGTTTAAGTTTGTTGGTTTGATTAAAAATAGTCTTGTTGTCAGAGTTGTCGGTATTTGCATATGATGCAGGCATGCAGCCTGTGTTTACTAGTCAAATAAGTTCACGTTGTCTGTTAAATTTGTCAGCAAAATAATAGCTTTAAATGATGACCAGTTTTGTCTAATGTCTCATGAGGTTTTCATGGGTAATCTGAACATAATTTTTGGAAACAAACGGTTTAAATATATAAAAGTGGGTACAATAACTGTTTTATGGTCTGGATACTTGGGAAAAAACAGCTTCAAAATTCTTTTTGGTAACAATCTTGAGTTTTGCCAAGTTAAGTTAAATGACAAAAATCTGAGTATCTGGGTCGTTTTTGGATAGGATGGAACACTGAAACATTATTGCTAAACATATCTAAGTTATCTACTTTTGGCTTCTTATTGTAAAGAGGCTAAAAGCGTTTGGGTCTATTAAAAAGCATGCCTTGTGTTTTATTGTGAAGTGGCATGTTTCTAGAAATTATGAAGTGTTTAGAATGCTGATATAAAAGACGATTCATAATTGCTTACCTTTTTAGTGTTTACTATGGTCTGTTAAGGGTTAAAAGTTCTTATTAACCTATATGATTAAAGCTACTGGAAATTAATAAGGAAAACAGCTCCATATTCAAGGAAAGTTAAAATGTATGTTTTTAGTAAAGAGGGTATAAAGAATGGAAGTATTTTTGTTTGATGGGTTAAGAAAGATAAATTTGTCCTAATGTACTAGAAAGGAAAAAAAGAAAGACTTTGGGACAAATTCTGAAGGCAAAAGGAAAGTTGTAGAAGGTTTGTGAAGGAGAAATTCTGAAAGGAGTTTTATGCCTGGTCAAGTTGGCTAAGATTAAAGTAAATCCAATTAAGCGAATGAGTTTTAATGTTAAAAATAAGCTGGTGCAGTAATTAAAATTTGGTTTTCTCTCAAAGGATAATTTTCTTGAACTTTTGGTCTGCTTTCGATAAAGAGGTTATAAAAGGTGTTCCTTTGAGTAAGTCTACCTAAAAGACAAATCTGTTTTGTTAAAATAATGACTGAGGTCGCTCTTAAGATTTTTTGACTGTTTCTGTTGTCAATGGATGTTTGAATGGATACCTGAGCATTATTTCACAGTGAGCGTTGTTTGAACAAGTGTTTTAAAGTCTTTTGGTATTTTTGACAAGCTTGTCGTCAAAAATATTCAAGTCCTGAATAAAAGGGTTTCTTTTGAAAATACTAAACTAATTATGCTTATTTGGTCTATTAAATTACATGGGAAACATTGTAAATAAGTGATGATAAACTTTCTTAGGTGGTATGATGTGGATAAATGCTATTGATATAGATGTCTTAAAATTGTATATCATTCCTAAAATTTTGATCTGTCCTGGTTATCGGTCGTAACTCCAGTTATTATCTTGAAGTGTTGTATGTCACAGAAGTAGCCAAGTTTCTTTGTCAATTGCCCTTTGAGTCTTTGTCTATTTGCAGATAGTTGCTCTTTTACTCTCACGCTTTTTGCTTTTGCAAATATGTTTTGTCTTCAGAGAAACTACAGGAAAGGATTATGACACGAGATTCTAAACTACAGGTTTCTGATAAACTTTCAGATTGTAAAACTGAACTGGGTAAGAAATTACAGAATTCTAACAGAAACAAAGCTCATAGATCTGCTAACAGAAGATTAAGCTCAAGAATTGATTATACAGGACTGTGTGAACTGATGAGGAGGATTATAATTTTTTTAGGACTTCTGTTTGAAACATTGTTGAGTTTTGATGTGTTGTTTTGTTTTCTTATATTTAAGGAAATCTTTTTCTCTTTTATCTTATGCTAACTATGACTTATAGCAATTTAGTGAAATTATACCATTATGAGCAAAACTGAAACATTTATCTTTTTCTCCCTACCTGATCCCTCCGGAATTTGGAAACCCTTTGTGAGTGAGTATGGTATTTCTTGGCAATATTTGCATAAGTTCAATAAGAATCTGTTCTCCTTATAACAGGACACATTGGTTATATTACCAAGGCTTTGACTGGAATGTCATATTTGAGAAACATACAGGCTCACATATGACAATACTGCCTTTGAGGAATAAGGTTGACTTTCTGGAAATAAAGCCACTTGGAAATATGGGCCTGGTACCTTGTTTACAGAGATTCTGGCAATCTTACCCAGTAAGTAAGGAAGCTTGCTTATCTGGAAGGTGCAAGGAACCTCAGAATATTTTGGGGGACCTCGAGAAGAGAGAAATCCACCCAAATCTGTAGGTACTGCAGGCAAAACCTGACGGCAAGTCCTTGGCTTGGCTTTTCTGGCCTCGAGATGCCTTTGCAGTTCAATCTGAGATTCCTCATAAAAAAAATTCCAGCAAAGCAGATTTAAAAAGCCTGTATAATCAATTGCCATTCTTGCTACATTATGTAAATAACTGAACAAAGTTTTATTGAAACTACACTTATTTTGCAAACCAGTTTATCTTAATTTCGCTATCTTTTATAAAAATGAGGGTGATTTTAGAGAGAAAAATTATATTTCAGTAAAAGCTATAGTACACATTCATGGATATTAGATTCTAGCTCTTTTCTTCTACAAGATTCATCTATTACTAATCATAATGTCTCCTTGTGGTCATCCATCTCTGATACCTGGGAGTTCCCTGGCCACAATCAAACCTTTTCCTTCAACACTACTGCCCAAATACTAACTAGATTTGCCTTGTCACAGATGGATCATAAACAACAAGTTCCAAAGGCAAAGTCCCCAACTTATCAATACATACAGGATGGACTGTACCAAATTTGGGATGAATATATTTGGCTCACTCCTACTAGTGGTCAACTCAGTCAAAAGGCCACTTTATGTTGGGAACAAACCAATCACACCTGTGATACGTGGCCTAATAGTACCCGACCTATGGGAAAAATTCCCCGTTATATGTATTCTCATATCATAGCCTTAAGACATGCTGGTTGGTTTGGGACTGACTGGGAGAGACAGCCCAGTGTACGTTGGTTAGCCCCTAACAGCACTCAGTGGTTATGTGGCTCCAACTTATGGCCTTGGCTGCCACCTGGATGGATTGGACAACGCACCCTAGGTTTCGTCTGGATGCAAGGTAGAACTACATTTACTATATCTCCTCCTGCTAACCTACCCAACCTGTAACAGTGCTGGACCTGCTCTGTCTTCCACTGGTATGACCATCTTTCCTCAATTTTCCTTCCCCAATTAGGAATCGAAAGTGTCATCTGGCACACGGAAGCTCTAAACAAATTTACTATGAAAGCATTAAATGATACACAACATAGCCTTTTGCTGCTTGATTTAGAAGTATCCCAAATGCGTAAAGCAGTCCTCCAAAACCAAATGGCACTGGATGTCTTGACAGCAGCACAGGCGGACACTTGTGCCATTATAAAAACTGAATGTTGTGTTTATATTCCTGACTACCATCAAAATATCTCTGGCTTCCTATCTGATATGAACCACCAAATTAAGTCCATGTCTGACCCTACCCTATGTCTAAATGATTGGTTGAACTCTTGGTCAGGACCAGTTTTCTGGACTACTATCAAAACCTTATTCATTGGGTTAATCATATTGCTTGTATTTCTTATTATAATTTGTTGTCTATTTCGCTGTTTGTCTTCCGCATGTCAACAAAGTTTCACCTCCTGGACCACCTCTCATCAAATGATTCTCTCGTCTCCAGAGGCTCTGTATACCTTGTCAGCCTTGGACTCCACAGGCGCAGCCTTCTGGTCCGCTGAACCTCCTACCTGTACCTGTCACCCCATTTAGGGACAGCTCTACGACCTTGTACAGCTGGAATTAGTTACAGAATACTGACAATCGTCCATATCCCCAAAGGATTTCGGGGCCAAATAGGTTCAGGAGGGGTTTATGATGAGGATTTTAGGCTGGTTAATTTTAAAATTGCAGATGAGAAGCAGGCTTCGAGGAGTGGAATTTGCTTGCCCTTTGATGAGAGACAGTTTCATTTGTGAAGGAAATCTCCATGCCTCCCTCTCTGCACCAGGAGGAAGGGGGGATAGCCTTATCTCTGGAAACTCTTAATGGGGAAGGCAAGAACTTAAGTTGTTTACTGTCTGGCAAACTTATGTAACTGACCCGCCGCCCCAATATCCTCCTTTGTCTTTAGCTGAAGATAATATTTAATTGGTGACTTTGGCCATTTACTCGATCCAGTTTGATGGTTTGATTCTTATCTAAAAGTTGTGGGACAGCCCAGTGGCCGGACCCTACCGGCACTGGTTCCATTTTAACGTTTTTTTGTCTTGTAAAGAGATAACTCACATACCTATGCCTTAAATTTGGCCTTACTCTCCACCCATGTTTGCAGCAGATGTGGCAGCAGCAACATGCCTGCAGCAGTTCTGCCTGCCCATGGGTCCTGTCCCCATGCTATTCCACGCTATTCTCTAAATAAAAGAGCACTACTGCCAGACCTTGAGAGTCCAAGAAATCTTTCTTTCAACTCCTTGGCTCGCCGAACCCGCATTAATAATTACATGTTATTCTATATGAGTCTGTACAGTGCCAAAGTAAATGTATCTGCCAATTGGCAATTTTTTTAATAAAAAAGAAAAATTGTTTGCATTCTCCATTAGGTATCACTGTTTTCCTAGAATGTTTTCTGTTTGTCTTTTGATGAGCGACTGAGAATTATAGAGAAAAATGTAGCATGAAAGAAAAATAGAAAACATTGGTTAACCATCCTCCACAGTAAATGTTAAAATTGCTATATCCAAAATAATTACATTTTCAAGTTTGTAACTTTTCTTGGTTTGCATTACCTCTATGCTCTTCAGTATAAGGTGCTTTTATATTTTACATTTGCATGATGCTTGAGAGATAATAAAGCACTTTCATATTTTTTCATTTCTATTCCATAGAACTCAGAAAAGACAGTTATTTCTTAAGTGCCTCTTATGTGTCTTGTACAATACTAAATTTGGTGTGATAAGTTAAAAATCAAACATCAGAAGCCACAAAAAAATACTTACTGTTGCAGTTATTGGCTTAAGGAAGATAGTTTTGGGAGCTGAATATGACTGAGGCATCCCTGGAAGTGGAGGCGTAAGAGAAGGAAGCAACCAAATCGGGAGAACACAGTAGTCCTGTTTTCATAGAAGCTTTAATTCTCTTTCTCCACTTTGAAAGTGTCACTTTCATATACCTACTTTTCTTATCTCCTGCTCCTCCCTTACAATCCCCAAAATAGGACTTTGAGGTTGAATTTGAGCATGATATGGGCAGAAGGAGGCCTGTTAAGTTAGGCAATCAGAGAAAACACTTTCAGGCAGATATTCAAACTCAATGATAAATTTCTCAAAGGTAAATGTCCCTAGATGGTAAGCCATTTATTGAATCCCCTTACCTGGTAGTGGAGAGCCACTTGCACCTCCCAGAGGGCTAGTTCTGGCCCCCTACAGATCCAAGGAGCCTGAAAGTCTTTCTTAGAAGAACAAGCTGTCAAAGCAGTTGGTTAGGTGTCAACAGCTAAGAGTCTAGGGACAAGTGGTATGTTTCTTCCATGGGGGATGAGAATCCTGGGTCCTGCCACAGGACATAGGAAGTTTGTGAGAAGAGAAGTCCTAAAGAACATTATGCAGGGAAACCAGGAAAGGATTTAGGTTCCAGGGTCAAAAGTGGCCCCACCACTGACTATTTCAAAAGCAGGGACCTGGCAAGAGGTTAAAATCCCGATACTCAGCTGCCAGAGGATGGATGTTCAAAGTTTCAACATTGGAAATTCTGATTTTAATTTGAATTATTCAACACTTCGTCCAGGATTCCTCATGCTTCTGCTGACTTGGGAAACAACTGGCCTTGGGTCTGCAGTGTTGCTGAAGCAAGGCGTGGAGGATTTGACAGTCCACGTTGGACGGATCAAGCCTTGCATATCATCGTTCAACTCTTCTTTCCCTGCTTCCCTCTTTATAAAATTAGAAGGTTGAATAAGATCATCTCCAACGTATTTTCTTGGTCTGCAATGCTCAATTCTTTTTTTTCCATCTTTCTATCATTTTTTCACATAATCTTTTTAGAGGTTAGCATTTCTTAAGGTCATTCCAACCGTATGATTCTGAAAATTCAGAGTCATTGAAATAGCAGAATTAATCTAGCCATAAAAATAGACAGAGGTCAACAGAGTGTCTAAGGCCAAAAGGAAAAAGAGAGGGAGGCTGTGATGAGAAAATTATACCCGACCTCACCTTTCTATTTCCTTTGGCTTTGGTTTTTATTGGATGCTATATTTCTGGGGGAACCATTCGCATTTGCTGCAGGTAAATGCTTGTGTTCTGAATTTATTGAGACAGGCAGCAGAAGGTCAAGGTATAGGCCAAGGGTAACTAAAACAGGGAAAGGGAGCATTTGAGAAAGATGTGGACGAATGCAAACTTCGTGGATTAGACATGTGTTGAGATGGGGAGTGGTAAGCATTTACAGAAAAATATAACAGGTCTGCTTTTACACAGATAGAACAAGAGAAAGCACTGGGCCGGTTTGGTTTTTCATTTCCTTCATTCCTGAAGTTATCCTGGCTTGCTACAAATACTTCCAAAGAAAGAAAGTCCTTAAAATTATAATACATTTCATGTAGAATTTTTGTTTTGGTCATCCTCTTAACTAGTTTTTAAGGGCCGAAAATAGTAATTTTTACTTGATACAAATTCAGTCTCTGGACTGGACTCTTAGGAAACAGAAAGGTGGTTGATTCATTCCAATGACACCAGTTTTTTCCGTGATGTAAATGGTCAATGATATCTTCCGTTTGAAAACCATTCTAATGGGTTTAACTGAGTACAGATGTCCTTACAAAAAAGGAGAAAATAAAAAGCTATAAATTAAACATATTTTATGCACCTTCCATTATAAAATCTGTATTTGTTAGCACAGATCAAATAGCTTGGGAGAGCTTTCCTTCTTAATAAATATTAAAAGCACTAAGTGAGAAATCTCTTTCAATTTAATTTAATCCTGTATAGAATATGTAACTTTTTCTATTAGATTCAGATTATTTAAAGCACAGAAGTCTAACAGAAGGCTTTTATTTAAAATCCAAATAAGCTTTTGAATATGAGTTCATAATTTAAGTGAGATGCTCTTGCAAACGTTATGTATAAGTGTATATTTAACCTGGTTATTAACTGGCTAACAGAATGCAGTGCATATGTGTGTGTAAATTAAGGGGCTACTGTTGAAGAAAAGCAAATTGTTTTTCCTTTAAGTAAACTTTTTATTTTGAGACAACTTTAGATTCACATCCAGTTGTAAGTACCAATACAGAGGGAACTCATATAGCTTTTACCTGTTTTCTCCAATGATAACATCTTGCAGAACTACAATATAATATGCAACCATTATATAGACATCGATGCAATCCACAGATATTCTTCAATTTTTGCCTGTTTGTGTATTTAGTTCTGTTTAATTTTATCACACGTGTAGGTCTGCATACCCACCACCACAGTCAAAATACGGAACAGTTCCATCATCCTAAGGATCCCTCGTGTTGCCCTTTTATAACTGCAAATCATTTCTTTCTCCCAGAAGGTAGAAGGTAAAAATGAAAGTGAAAGAAAAGCATTTTGAGGAAATTTTAAAAGATATGAAAATATGAAAAGAATCAGTAAGACACCAAAGAAGATAACTGGAAAGAAACACAGATACTGAGTGCCTAAGCCTGGCGTTCCCCAGAAAGCCAAGCCTGAGACAAAGGCTTGTGTATGAGTAATTTGTTTGGGGGAATTGATACCAAGGAACTGAAATAGGAAACAGAAGATTAAGACACAGTCTGTGAAAAAACTAATTTAATGGTTTATCTTTTGAGCAGATCACTGCTGAGGGCACTTTGAGCAGCCGTGTAGACTACATCACAGAATTCACTAGTGATAGGATAGGCAGGTGAGGATTTACCCGTCAGTACCCACTACGGCTTCCTGTTGACCAAGGGCTGGCTCATGGGTGTTAACTCCCTCACACCTCTAGACACTAGTTTGGGTCACTGCTAAGCTGGATCCTAGAGAGCTCATGCTGCAGCGTCAGAGCAGGTCCCAGACAGAGAGATATTGACACATGGTATAGCTAAGAAAGAAGCTGTGGGTAACCTTTGTGAAGCTGGTTGGCACAGGAAAGGATGCACTGAAAGGTGGACTGAGCAGAAGTGAGGTGGCACACAAGAAGTGTCTGACAGTCTGAGGTTCATAGATGAGACAAGAGAACCACTGTTTAGTTGTAAGCAAACTCCTCTTGGATGAGGTGCCTGATTAAACTTCTATTGCTTACATCTGGTGACTTCCGAAGCCTTTGGTAAATTCTTTAAACAGTTTTGCTTGAGGAATTGTCCAAGTTGACTTTACCGTAGACTCTCCTTTCTGAAAGAAAATTAAAAGGAAAAAATTAGAAGTGAAAATCCATTTCGTGGAATGAGGTAGTTAGTAAAATGCTTTTGTAAAAGACCAATGGATTTTTAATGGAGGAAAAAAATGATAGAATTAATTTCAAAATCTTCATTAAGGTGAAACCAAATTATTAGAGTCTCCTTTGTCATTGAATAATTTAAATTATTTGTTTTTAACCTTTAGTCTAACACATATTATGAGACCCAAAATATACAATTATCAAACCAAACAAAATCAAATTTAAAATTATCAGTAGGTTGATTAGTTGGTTATGAATTTTAAGGCTTCCTGGACAAATACCACACAGTATAAACTACCACAATGCTGAATTAATTGCTTTGATGGTGGTTGGTGGGAAGATTGTTTCTGCAAGGGTCAAATCGGAGGTTAACTGATTGAGGGTCTAGTTGATATATTTCTTGACAGAAAATTTGATTCAGTTAGTTCTGGTCCTTGAAAACACAGAGAATCAGACCATTCTTGAGCATAATATAAAAGATTTCAAAGACTGCGAAATGAAAATACTGTCAGCTTGGAGTTTCTTTGTCATAGTTTCCATGCTCTGGTCATTAGTTTATTCCTTATTTCCAAATAGTATGAGTAGACTAGTAAGTAAGGTGACCGTATAACTTATCATCTGTCAGGGTCCTCTAGAGGGTGAAAAGGGAAGTATTCTTAGTCATTGAAGGTAAACAACTGTAAACCAAGACTATCTGGACAAACTAAATGTGTATCCATCCTCCTTAGAGAGGCTCTAAGACGATTTTAAAAAGCAACTCTCATATTTGTCTTTTCTCAGCCATAGTGGAAGTAATAGTCACACTAATCACCATTATTGGCAATATAATTGATGGTTGACTCTAGGAGCTGTTGAGTTGGCAGGTACTGGTGGCAGATGTTAAAAGATCAAAACAAAACACTGTCTTCCTTGGTCAGACTGAATATTCCTGAAGTCCTCAGTACCCCAGAGAAGTTCCCGCCTTACTGGAACCTTTGTCTGATTCAAACCAAAGTAGCCTGAGTGTCAGGTGCACAGACAAAGCCAGGACCTAAGAGCCAAGGAGTCAAAGGAGTTGAGAAACCTGGGTTTCCCACAAAACTGGAAAGTTATAGCATCAGGCCTCCCGCATGAGATCCTTCTTATCAGCAGAGCCTTACACAATGAGGTTGAGAGGCCAAGAAACTCACCCTTCAAGGCCAAATAAGTAGGACAGATGTTCTACTTATACTGCTCGAGGAGGTCATGGCTAGTGCTCCAGACTAAGACACGGAGGTGTTTTCAACAGGATTTTAATTTGGAGCTATTTTTTTTAAGAATTATTGTGGCAAAAAACTCCACAAAGCGTGAGATCTACTCTCTTAACAAATTTTTAAGTGTACAGTACATATTATAAACTATAAGCACAATATCGTATGTCAGATCTTTAGAACTTTTTCATCTTGTATGACTGAAGCTCTATACCCATTGAATCATTTCTTTCTCCCCATAGCCCTCAGCAAACAACTTTCTTACTTTCTTTTTCTATGAGTTGGACCACATTAGATACCACATGTTAAACAATATTTCAAAAATATGGTTCAACAATTGTTCAGAATGGAAATTGAGTGAAAAGTTGGAAACAGACAAAGAAAGAGGAACCTCCTGGTGTCTGTCAATCTCCCTGTGATAGACAGAATAACGTCCTCCACAAAATATCAATGTCCTCATCCTTGCACCCTGTAAGTATATGCTCTTACATGGCAAAAGTGACCGTGCAGATCTATCTGAATTAAGGATTTTAAGATTATCCTGAATTATCCAGACACACTCAATGCAATCACAATATAATCACAGATTGTAAGAGGGAGGTAGGAGTGTCAGAGTCAGAGAACATGATGTGATGGACAGAAGCATAGAAAGAGAAGTGATGACAGAGCAGAGGTTGGAATGATACCAAGGCTGACCTCTAGAAATTGGAAAAGGTGAGGAAACAGATGATTCTGCAGACAATATTCAAAGCCTCCAGACACACACAGTTCTGAAAAACAGTTTTGAATTTCTGATTTCCAGAACAGTAAGATAATAAATCTGTACTGTTTTAAGTGATCAGGTTTGGTTATTTGTTATAGCAGCAGGAGGAACAGCAAACTAATACATTCCCCTAGATACACAGACCAGCCACACACTCAAAAACCTCACTCAGCAAAACTGAATATGTGCAGTTTCCCTCATCATCACTTGAGAACTCTGGCCTCACCAGGTGAGATCTGGTGAGACCACTGACCTCTTCAGGGGATCAGAATAGACCACATTAAAATGTAGAGACTTCTCATGAAAGGAGTGATCTCAAATACATTTCCTATTTCTCCAGCATTTCCAGTGATATTTCAGAGTCCTAGATATGCTTTCATGCACCCAAGAAACTAAGCAAATGCCAGATTGGTCTGACCCTTCATCTAGCAAGGATTGCAAAGTTGCAGGGGACCCAAGACATCCTGCCAGGATATTCTGCCTTTTTTTTCTAGTTTGTTATATATGCTCTGAAGCAGCGGCCAATTTCCTCAAAAATCAGGCATAGAGGTTCCTGTTTATCATCACCTCCTCCTCTCCTAAATAGGGTAATTGTTGCAGAGATCACTAGGCAGGGTCAAAACAGAACTAGAGGAGAACTCAAACGCCATCTTCTCAATGCAGCTTACACTGATCATCCTATTTATAAATGGCAACTCTTGTGTCTCTTGCCTTGTCTTACTTTTTCTATTTCCCTTAGCACATACTGCTCCCTGATTCACTATATATTTCCTTATTTATTGTGCTTATTGTGTGTTTTCCATCTTCCTGTACTAGAATGTAATACACTGGGTCAGAAGGTTTATTTCAGATCATTGAGATGCCAAAAGACTTAGAGTTGAATAAATGGATAAATGAGTTAATTCACGTAGAAACTGTGTAGTCTGGCTCAGGGCAAGCAGCCTATATATTGACTGCTCTGCTTCACCTCTGGATACAGTACCTGAAGGTAACTCAGGCTTATTAACCCTTTGGGGTGAGGGTGAGTAAGGATGAGGATGTCCCTATTACTGGATTAATTTACAGAGCCTTCTCTGAAGCTGTTTAATCTTGCTGCCCGGCAGACAAGAGTTAGAATATATACGGAGACCATGACAGCTCTCTGATAGTTAAACTCTCCCTGTCTCCAAACCCTCTGCCCTGCTCACAACACAGCCTGTGCTTTACCTGTGCAGAATGCACCTGCCTCGGTATCACGTGAGCAAAGGGCACAGGCCACTGCATGATTAGTCAAAGAAGGGAACTTGACTCAGGGATGACCTGAGAGGAATGCTCTCGCAATAGAGGAAATCTGTACTGAGGGGCCCCTGGCAAACCCAATTTCTAAGAAAGGTTGAATATCAAACAAATGGAGAAAAAAAGATGCAGAAGGTAAAATAGGGAAGCAGCAAAAGGATACCCGTAGGCAAAGCAGTAAGTAGGTCACGAGGCAGAGAGAAGGTAATAGTCACAATGACTGGTGAAAGCTATCAAAACAGAAATTGAAGAGTTGAGTCACCAGGAGGGTGAAACTAGAGCACAAAGCAGGAGAGCCCTGCAGCTGAAGGAGTAGCTTCTAGAGCTGTCATCGTGTTACAGTGTCTCTGTTGGATTATTATCAGCTACTGTATACTGGGTGACGGGACCATGTTCCCCATAAGGCTCTCTGTGGGGCTGCTAAGATGGATTCCTGTCTCCACTATCTTTATCCTTACTAGCAGGTATGCAGTTCAGTTCATAACACAAACTCAAATAGTGTTTTTAGGGGCCAGACCAGTGGTGTAGTGGCTAAGCTCACGCCCTCCACATCAGCAACCTGGGGTTCGCTGGCCGGATCCTGGGTGCAAATGCATCACTTATCAAGCCATGCTGCGGCAGGCGTTCCACATACAGAGTAAGAGGAAGATGGGCACAGATGTTAGCTCAGGGCCAAACTTCCTCAAAAAAAACCAGTGGTTTTTAATTTTTGTTTAAATAACTGAAGTTTATTTCTATTTCTAGCCTCTGTTTAGTTGGACAGTGGAAACTTAAAGTAGGTCAATTTCTAATCCTTATCCCTACTTTTCTCTGGGATTATATCAAATTTCAGGAGGTTTTTATGAGGCAAAGATTTGGCAGCACTATGTGCAAGTGTATGAATGATAATAGCAAAGGGGGGATGGGAGTCCATCTTCACTGACTTCCACTGATATATATGTATGTGTGCATGTGTGTATGTATACACACAGGTACATATACACACATGTAAATATGCATGTGTATATGTATGTATATATAAAGCCCTCGATCTTGGATCCACAAAATGCTATCTTCTTGAACCACAACACTTCTTCACGTCTCTCAGCTCCTTCTAAGCCCTCCTCAACCCTCAAGCCCTGGGGTGTCGAAGGCCATGCTGCTTAGAGACACCATGAGCCATTTATCATTAGAGTTTTTCTACACTGTTGAGCCTTTACCATGGAGAGATGACACATTTTCCTTCTGCTCGTGGATTCGCCAAACATGTAAAGGCATTTGCCTTTCCCTCACCCCATGGAGGCTTGATCTCTTCATGGTGTGGGGGCAGGGGGCAGAGCTGTCTCTCTTTCCAGAAATACCACAGTGTCTCTTCAATATCCCCAATCTCAGTCCTGCCAACCTAGGAGATCATTCTCCTGACTCAGGAACAGGAAACCCTCATCAAGCATTCCTTAAAATATGTCATTCAAGCCTAGAAACTTGCCCATAACCCCCTCCTCCTTGGACATCAGGATTGTAGAGCAAAGGCCAATAAGAATTGGCTCTGTCGTCTGCTGTGTCAGCCCTTCTCATCTCAGGCATGAAGGTAGAAAACCCCAACTACCTAAATGAGGCAAAGGGCCTGGGATACAACAATATTGAAGGAGGAATCTTCATTAATATTTCTAGATGATATGCTGAAATGTTCACATTAACTACAGAAAACTAGGTAACTTGAAGACTATATTTCTTAAAATAAAAAAGACTCAAACAATTTCAGATGAGATCAGTTTTCCCTGTGAATCTTAGTAGAATTTCAGTGTACACAGTGTATTGTTCCATGTAGAATTTTATAGGGTGTGCAATTTTCCACATAAATCTTCTAAAACTGTATCAGTTACACATTCATACTTAATCTGAAAAAGCAAAGTAATGTTTATTTGCCACCAAAAGAAACAAAGTGTATCAAGGTCATGAATAACAGTGTAATTATTTAGTATTCTCTTACATTTGCAAACTATTTCAATAATTTTCACTTGCAATAGAAATCTTTCACACTCCAGAGTTTGAGAAATAATTATAATAACTGCAATCAAATATTAGGGTTGTAGCTTGGCATTTACAAAGCACTTCTTAGTGTATTGCTGCATTCAGATTTATGGGAGAAGTTGACCAGGAACTTTAAGCGAACCAGTTTTTCTTTTTTTTTTCTTTTCTGCTTTTTCTCCCCAAATACCCCCGTACATAGTGGCATATTTTAGTTGTGGGTCCCTCTAGTTGTGTCATGTGGGACACCGCCTCAACGTGGCCTGATGAGCGGTGCCATGTCTGTGTCCAGGATCCGAACCAGTGAAACCCCGGTCACGGAAGCGGAGCACGCAAACTTAACCACTCGACGACCGGGCCAGCCCCCTAAGAGAACCAGTTTTAAAGCTATAAATCATTCTACTTTTCCTGAATGTGAAGGATGTACATGGGAGTAGCTCAATTGCCCCCAGTGCTCACTGCATTGGTAACTCTATAGCAACTAAACTGTTAGAGTAATTTCCAAAGCTAAAGAGATTTACCCTCCACCGTTCCAGACATTTGATATAGTTGCATCGAATCCTGCCTCAATTCTACGCCAGTGGTGGCTATATTTCAGTCTGTGAACTGTTTTAGCAGTCTTTGGTTGACTGCACACATGATCTGGAGGACCAATTATTGCATATAAAGTATTCATTTTTTAGTAGTTTCCAATATTATTGGTGTTTCACGTAATTACTTTTATTAGAGTCAAAGACGTCATATCTTCTCTTTCTATATCCGTTTCGTAACATGGCTACAGCATTACTTACTTTCTGTTCCACGAAGACATTCAGGTTTCCCAGGGCTTTCTGCATTTCCTTATATTTTCATTCCAATCATATTCATAACTTAATTCATCATCAAGACTCTGACACCTTGCCAATCCAAGTTAGGAAAGGCAGGCATCTTTTAATCAATAAAGTTTAAAGAGAAAAGAAGAAATAAAGGAAGGAGAAAGGAAAGAAACAAAGAAAGAAAAAGAAAGAAAGGAAGGAAGGAAGGAAGGAAGGAAAAGAAATAAAAGAAAGAAGGAAGACAAGAAAGCAAGAAAGGCTCAACCTCTCTAGGGATTTGTTGTACATCTACTTTTTTTTAAACACAGCTTCTTTCAGGCACACCAAAATTACAGGTTATATAAAAAACGCATTAGTCTAATAACTATGATGATGAAATTTTTTTAAATGGAGTTGTAATTTGTACACTGTTTCAGTGCTAATATCAATGAAAGGAATTAATTTATACTCATCACCCTGAAATATGGCTATTTAAAAGGTGTATTTATGGCATAATAGTTTCTCTAAAATTAAAAATTTATCTAGCTCATTAAATCTAATGAATCATATAATGGATACTTCCACATATATTATAATTAGTATGGAGAGGACAAAGAAAGAGAGTAGACGAAAGAAAGAAATGATAGTATTTTACTCTCGTCTACGTCTACCTTTCTTTCTTTACCTTAGATTATTTTACTGCTTTGTCTTACTTCCATTTTTATGATGTTCAACATAATACTAGATTTGCTTCATTAAAGTTCCTTGTGATTCTGTGTGTGTGTGTGTGTGTGTCTGTGTGTGTCTGTCTGTGTACATGTTCTTGTGTGGGGCGAGGGAAGGAGAAAGAGAGACAGAGATTTGACCCAGATAGTGAATGTTCATTCTCAAAGAACGGGGATATTACAATGAAGGAATCTTCTCATGTCTCATGAATTGAGAGCAGATTTGAAAGTGACAGAAGTGCCAGGAAATTTTAGGGTACCCAAACATGACCACTTTTATTTATTGTCTGAAAATTGTATATCACATATTATAATTTTATTCAATCTGTTTGAATAACCTAAAATATACATCCTATGCATTGGTATCAACCCTATTAAGTTCTCAGAAATATAATTTGGTGAAGACAGCAGAGGCACAAAATAACTGTCCTTCCAAGAACAACTAGACACTGGCCGTGAGAGTGGAAGATGATATAATTCTGACAAAGTGAGTCAGGGGAATGTGGCAATGATGCCATGCCTTAGAATTGACTTGGGCATGGAACTGGGTTGGTGAATTAAGGAGAATATTGATGTGATGTTACTCGTTCAGTTTGTTTACATTTTGCTAAACAACCAAGTAGGACAATCAGATATGTGGATGGGAATGAGATGAAAGTCTCCACTGGGAATCCACCCAGTCACAGTCTTAGAAGTAATGAAAGTGAAGGAGTGCAATGAAGTATTGCTTTCCACAGAATTTCTTTTCCATGGATCTACTGTTGAGATGAGTAATACATTTTAGTATACCAACACATTTCTTTGATTCTAAGAGTCATCTTCTTCTCATTTTGACATCTTTGAAATTGCTATAAGATTTGTACACTTACATATATTTATGTGTATATACATACAGTAAATCTTGTCACTCTAAAATCAAGGGAATATAGTTACATATTTTATATTTCAAGTTCATATAATTTTAAATCCTCATTAAAAGAAGCATAGCTCCCCAATATAAATATTTGGGGATAAGTTTGTAACTTGACAAAGGCCTTTCCACTATCCATACTTTGTGACAAATGGAATTCAAATATTGTAAGCAAAGAGTAGAAATGTTGCCTAGAGAATGAACAGATTAAGGCCTATATCCTTCTGCTTTAGCGACTCAAAGCCACTGTGACACCTCCCTAATTCAAATAATTCCAGGCAAGATCAGTGGGCTGGGGATTCATTTTTAAGTAGTTTTGAGGGAGCGAGGAGGCTGGAGGAAAAGGAAAACATTTTTTCATTGCACTCAAGTTTCTAGCTTTGGTAACTGAGTGACTGATGGCATTATAGGATATAGAAAATGCCAGAGGATCCAGATGAGAAATTGGGAAGGGAAGGTAATTCACCCTGAAAATTTTGAATTCAAATGGAAAATGTTGTTGATATTTATGATAAACTGCTGTAGATTTAGATCTAGAATATAACATATAATTTTTCATGCTCTATACTTCAAGAGAAAGTGTGCAATGAGTCCACAAACGTTTTTCAAACAAATTTTAGAAATATTTGGATATATCCTTTAGTTATAGAGCTATGAATAGATTTTAATCAATGTTATCATGTCTTAAAGTCTAGATCTCTACTATCCAATATTTTCAAATTTCTTACTCTTTACCTTCTAGTTTGGTGCCTCCAATCTCATCAGACTGTCCTCTAATTAGAGCATCTGGCCCATTTGTATTTAACTAACTTCTTATTTGGATATGAATTCACCGTCTTTTCTCTGTCTTGCCTTTCTTCCTTTTCTCTGTTCCTTATTTGACTTCTCTTGGTTTGATTATTTTTTATTATTCTATTCTACTCTCCTATTTGCGTGGTAGGCTTACAAAATTTATAAGATTGCAAGATTCTTTTACTGTGCTTTTTAGTGATTACCCAGAAATTATAACAGACATCCTTGATTTATCAAAATTCAGTACTCTTACCACTTCCCATTGCAGGCAATGGTCTTCAACCACTTTAATTTCACTCCTCCTCCTCCTGACTAATGTTATACCTTTGTGATGTAATTTAATTCTCGGTTTGAACCTCCACAAGTCATTGTCAACATAGTTTTTAACAAACAATATTCATCCATATTTATTGCTGTCTTTGCCATTTCCAATGCTTTTGTTTCAAACTTGCATCTTTAACCTTTCATCCTGAATTACTGTCCTTCTCCATAAAAAATGTAGTTCTTAAATATAGTTCTGCTGGTGACAAATCTTCTGCAATTTTATTTTTCTGAAAATGTCTTTTTTTCAATCTTCACTCTTCAAACGAAATTTTGATGGGTTTGGAATTCTAAGTTGGCAGATATCCACTTTCCACCCTTTGAAGATGTTCTGCTGTCTTCTAGCTTCCTTTGCTTCCGTAAGGGTGTCAGTGGAAGTCTTCCAGTTGTTCCTTTGAAGGGACTGTGCCTTTTTTCTCTGCTTCCTTTAAGTTTTCTTAAAACAAACATTTTTACAAATCTTGAGTATACGTTTTCAAGTTAATAGTTAATTTTTGTGAGAGCAGAACAAAGCTTTTTAATTAATTCTTGGCAAGACTGTATTTTGTTTTCATTAAATTAGAGAAATCAACCTAACATCATGATATACTGATGAATTTAAAGACACTCTTGACCCACCAGTCTGATCTCTAAAACGCTTTACTTCCCCATTTTTCTCTGGTCACTAGACCAAATATATTTTCTACCCTTCTTGTCTTTATCTTATTTATGAAAGAAATTTAAACAGAACCTTGTATTATGTCAACAATTATTATCTCTATTCAAGGCTTCTCTTAAGTGAAATGTAACAAACATTTCCTCAGATAAAATCCATCAAATAAGTCAAATGTATGCTTTCTTTTTTCAGTGTGTTTCTTATAAATTCTGGTCATTTTTCTAACTATTTTAAATTAAATATGAGCCATCCACATATGTCTTCTAGGTAGCCATAACTGAAGTCTCTGATTACAAAATAATTAATGTATGAAACGTCCAAGTCACTGAAGAGTGTTTGTCACTAACCACTACATGGGGAAGGGACAGGAATTTGAGTATGTGGATGATCTGGCTTTCCTCTGTATCCTCAGTATGCTGTGTTGTGTAGGTGACCACTCACAGGCACGTGGTCACATTTTAGTTTCTTCTAAATTTTTAAAAGCTTTTCAGAGAATTCCACTATGAGCTTTAGCTTCTCCAGTATAAGGGATATGGAAGAGCCAGATTGAACTGTCAGTGTGCAGCTCAGTCGCTGCAGCACGTTTGACTTAAATGTAGAGAGGAGACAGCTATTAACTATTATTTATTAACACATTTATGTAATTTGTATATATTGGTCAAATACAAAGAAAATAATAAGATGTACAGAAGACAGGCCTACAGAGTGACTCAAATGTAAATTTTAAAGTTCCACTGTTTACTACATCTAGATTCAATGCTAGGCTTTCCTCTATAATGAAGAGCAGGTCCAATAAGCAAATATTAAACTAAGGTATGATAGTAACAATATCGTCACATCCCTACACCTAAAAATTTTTTCTTCTAAATTCTTAGCTCCTGATGTCTGGTCGTGTCTGACACTCTTGATGTCTCCCATTGCCAGCTTTATGACTGCTTCCAGAATATCCCTAAGAGTGATTCTTTTCTAACCATTGATTTCACTACAGTAACTGGAATTATTATATTTGCTACATCAATCTCCAGCTGAGAGCTATCCAGGCTGATTTTCTTACAGCTTTTCTTGTTTAAATGACTGTCTCTCTTACCATTTCTGTCACTTTAGGGCCATATTCTAAACTGCTATAACTTAAATGGGCTTTCCAATCTATTCTTCCTAGTTTACCCCGCCTACTGTAGCTTTTTCATAGATAATCAACTTATTATCTGGTTTAAAAGTACTAGCAAAATTTAGGGGCACATTGCTCAGAAGAATAAGGATTTAGGCCTCAGAGAGTGAGAGGACTCTTTCTAGATTTAGAGACCATGTACCTTATGCCATAAATATTCCTTTCAGGTAAGCATAAAAATCTAACCTTCATTTCCGAAATTGTTTCCCTAAAAAGAGGCACTCAATCAAAAATAGCAAATGTAAACTATGAGTACAATTTATTCGTTATTTAAATACAACCCATTTTTTCCCCTATCTACTCTCAGGTTTTAGATTTTGTGCGTCTGGCTCAATTAAATAATTAAATTGTATTGATCTCAATAACATTTTTCACATTTGGGCATCAGTTTAGAAACTTGAACTATCTGGTAGGAATTTCCAACAATATTAAAGAAAAGCAAAGGAGATCACTAACATGCATATTTTCAAAGAGTGGAACCATACTATTGGTTAACGTTAAATTCAGAGGAATGTTGATACTTTAGTTATGTGAAAAACCATTGATCAGGAAATGGTGAATCAGAGTAAAAAACTTAAGTACATGTACAGTAACCATGAAGCAGTCACTGAATGTTTTATCTAAATGTTAAGGGGTTTTTTGCATAATGATTACAAATTCAGAAAGGTTACTGGTGAATTCTAGGATCTAAAGAACAGTTCCATTAAAAGGAATAAAGACTTCGAAGAATTCATAGATAACATCTAAATGAGATTTTGCTGAATTAAGGAAACAGTATCATCCTCAGCCTCAACCCACTAAGATGCTAGTAGTGCCCCTTCCCAACTTGAGACAAATAAAATGTCTCCAGTCATGTGCAAAGGTCTCCTGGAGGGCAACATCATCCCTGGTTGAGGAGCATTGGTTTTAGATAAAGTTAAGAGAAGTTTCCTAAATTCAGATTTCATTTGTTAACTTATCTAATATTAAGATATTTGACATATATATGTTTAACCAGTACTTTTTAAAAGAGGGAATTTATCTACCACAATGAGTGTCTCACTGTAAAATTTATCCAGTCCTTCCGGCCTGGACCAGTTCCTGCTTCAACAATTATCACCAACCAGGAGCACCAGTCCGACTTTCTCCAGTGGACGTCAGCCCTCTGCTTACCATCATATCCAGGTTTTAGTTATTCTGCACATTTCAAAAGACCTGTCTGTCCCTTAATGCTATAAACCATCTGCCTAAACTCTCTTTATCCCATATACCACCTTCAGATATTTCTGCAATGCTGTTTCCTCCCTGCTATGTGCTCCCAAGCCCTGAGTTTATACCTGTGGGGCAAGATTCACTGAAACTGTCAACAAATGTGCTGTTATCTTAGCTAGACTGTAATTTGTTTGAGGACAGAGACCGTTCAGTATTCAGTAATATGTGCTTCATGCGTATCACATATATTAGGAAATTGTTTCTTTAATAAATCAATGAAAGAGAAGCATTTCAGAGAATGTAATAAAACCTTTTAATGACTTTGTGCCTTCCCATTATTCCATAAACTCTAGTCCTAAACTCACCTCCTGCTCTAATTCAAGGCCAATCACCCAATGATGGGTAGGTTAATGCTCATCCTCAGGGCCACTCCTGCAGTTTCACAAGGTTATCCCTTCTTCCGGCAAGCCCTGGTTGGGCTAGTGGCTAAGATCTGTGTTCTCACCACCACTGCCTGATTCATTTCCCAGACAGGGAACCACACCTCCTGTCTGTCAGTGGTCAGACTGTGGTGGCTGCATGTTTCTGTGATGCTGAAAGCTATGCCACCAGTATTTCAAATACCGGCAGGGTCACCCATGGTGAAAAAGTTTTGGCGGAGCTTCTAGACCAAGACAAACTAGGAAGAAGGACCTGGCCACCCACTTCCTAAAAAGTTGGCTGTGAAAACCCTATGAATAGCAGCATTGGTGAAGTGCTGGAAGGTGAAGGATCATGCAAAAATACTGGGCACGGTTCCTCCCTGCTGGACACAGGGTCATTAGGAGTCAGAATCAATTCCAGGGCACTCACAATGAATCCCTTCTTCCAGGCTGATGTTTCCTGGAGCTGGGTTCCCTGGCTTGTTCTGCAGATTGTGCTGTGGGTTTCAGCTCCCATTGACCACATGGGCTTACCTGGTGCCTTGGTGATGGATAGAAACTGAACCACCACAGTCTGAGACCTTATACACCCTATATAGTAGCCAAAGAGAACCATTTCTTGTCATGTTTATCCTAATCATCGTTACTTTGCAGAAATTGTGCTATTTGAATAAAGGCATATAACATTTATGTTCTTCTAAATGTTCCACTTTAGTGAAGTTTTAAAGTCCCACTTATAAGCATTACATAGTCATAATGACTTAAAAGAAATTTTAACTTCACATTATTTATTAAAATAAAATTTCTTCATTATTCTAAGCCGTGTATGCTATAGCATATCAAAACATACCTTATATTTAGGTTATGGAACCATGCGAGCTCAAGATCTGATCTGCAAACTGATTCAAAACAATACCAGGCTCATTTTTTACCTTTGCCTTATTTCTTTTGGGATGAGCCAAAAGATGTCATAATCTTCTCAAAATTATATGAAATTAAAAAGAATAAAATGCATAGCATGTATAATACATAATATCCATGTAGACTTAAATCGTGGGTTTTAAAATAGATTTGAAAATCAAAATGACAAAAATTTTGAATAACTATGACATCACTTCCTATTTTTAGAAGTTTCATTTAGTAATTTACTTGACTGTAGCTAAATTTTATGATACTCAACATACAACAATCTTACAAGTGTTAAGGTATTCTGTTGTGATATACTTTGTTAGATAATCAGAATTGTCAGCTCCAATAATAATCACTCTTTCAACTGTGAAAAGCAATGCTCCAAAGGGATGTCCTTTGCAACTGTCTATTGTCTTCACATGTAGGTTTGTACTTGTTTCAACTATATAATAGCTGCTGAGGTCCGGTACTTTCAAATGGCTCTTCTGAACATGAACAAGTCTTGAACAACTATCTTCTAAAGCCTACACTGTGTGACTACAGGGAGTAATAGCCCTTTAATGCAGAAAGGATCCTCTCAGTAGAAAAAAAATTTGGATCAATTGGTAATTTGAGAAATTACAATTTCCTACACTTGAATAATTTAATAATTTGAAAGTTCACTTCTAATTACCATAACTTCTCAAGTAACTGGCACTTCACACAAAAGGAGTCCAAGCCTCAGTGCCACTCCTATGAGTCGGTGGATATGATCAGGAATTCTTAATGATCCTCAGGTCCTGAAGGGTATCAGTAAAAAGAACACTACTGGGTGGGGAGAGTTTTGCTAGCAGGCAGCCTAGTCAACTCCTTTAGTCAACTAGCCTGGATCATGTATGAGCATCAAATGCCTCGTCACCTTTTTAATTCAAGAGCTGAACAGACGATCCGTGCCTCCTTTTGGAGGACTACTCCCCCCACATGCCTTTATATGGTGAGAGCTTCCTAAGAATAGGAAATCCCCGTCAGGCTTTGCCTTTCCATACCAGCAAGGGAAGACATCATAAAAGGAAAGAAGCCACCAGAGGACAACAGTGCTTTCTCCAGTTGCATCTATATAGACCCTACACTCCTCTTAAAAAAAGATTTACCCTTACTAAAATAATCCCTTCATATTCTTAAGGAGTTCATTTTGCCCATGAACTTCCTCTAAGTTCTTGATTTTCCAGGGTAAAGTAAATGGAGAGAGTTTCTTAAATTTCTTGGACAAGCAAAAGAAACGGGCTATCTAAAATGCATACATGCTTTGCATATAGAAGCCTATTATGCTAATATGAGCCTCTGACCCAGAATATAACATTTTGGACTGATGACTCACCAAAAAGACCACCAAAATAATATACATATATATATAAACACACAGACGTATACACACATATTTATATCTTAATATCTCTGTGTGTGTGTGTGTATCATAAAGTCAAGTTCATTAGACTTATTGCAGTAAGGCAGAACACTATATTGACAGATATCAGTAGTGTCTGAGAGGGGCAATGTCAGTGGAGAGTTATTTATACATTTTTGGGGTCTGGGCCCTAGTGGGTTACGGCAGGATTTTCAAGGTGGGGAACAGATTTTGATTGGGCCATTATCTGTGACCTAATGGTGTAGGATCGGTGAACACAGTGAGACTAGGTTCTTGCAACAAGCTCTGATTGCTGTCTGATAACCGAACTGTTTGCCCAGGTGAACAATCTATTAAGTTCATATGAGAGCTGTTGGCCCAGATGAGCTTATTCTATCCAGATAAATTGGGTTGCAAGAATTTCCTGAATCAAAAAGTGAATTTTTTTCTTATTTAAATTGGTTTACTGTCTTCCTGGGCAGTGATTTCCTGAAACAAACAGATAATTCATATTTATATCTGTTTTATACCTCAGTCTATAGCACTAGGATTTTCGCTTGGCACAGTGAGACAGCCAAGCCAAAGTCAACATTTGTGGGCTTGTGGCAGAGACTACAGCAATATCTGTTTAAAATCCGCTCTTCCCTTTATTCATGCTAACATCATCCTCATATTTTAGAGGGCAGCAAATTGTCCAAATAAATCCTACTTCAGAAAACCCCAAATGTACCTTCTCAATTAATACCCGCTCCCTCCTCCAAAAGGTGACTATTATCCTGACTTATAATATTATAAGTTAGTATTCTGTGGTTTTTAAGTTTATAGAATAGAATCATATTGTTTATTCTTTTGTGTCTGACTTCGTTCATTCAACTTTATATTTGTGAGATTCATTCACATTGTTGTGTATAGTAATGGTTTCTTTATTTCCATGCAGTGTCCCATTGCATGAACATAAAACAATACGTCTATTTGTGATATTGTTTGGTTAATATCTTTTATCAGTTCAGGAAAATTCTCAGCCTTTATCTCGTCAAATTCTTCCTCCCAACTCTCTCTCTATTCTTCTTCTCAAATTCTAGTTACATGAGCATTAGATCATTGAATATTTTTTCCTCCCATATCTCTTGAGCTCTGCTATATTCTCTTGATTATTGGTCACATTTTTCTGTCGTTTTACATGTTCAGTAAATTTTTTGTATATGCTGGACATTTTTATAGCATAATCATAAAGCTCGAGATGGTATTTTCCTCCAGTGGGGTCCCTCTTTCTTTTCTTGGGTAGACAAGGAAAAGGGATGATCACCTCAATCCAACCAAGTATTAAGCTGGATCCAGCAGTCATTGAACTTTTCTTAGGATTCAGTCCACATCTGTATCACCCTTATTCTTCAGGCATAGCCTTTCAGGCTTTTGACTGATTTCATGAGAATCTCTGTCCCTTAAGTTCTAACTTTTCAAAGCCATGATCATCAGTCTTTAGCATTCTCCCTGATGAAGGTTCAAACTCTGGTAGATGTCTTAAGGAATGATGGGATCCTTCTTATAGCAGGTCTTTGATTCTTAAGCAATGCAAGCCTGTGACATATTTCCCTCTGTTTTGGGCCCAGGCCTAGCCTCCTTCCCCACTGCAGACCTTCAGAAATGTTCCATGGGAAACACCGTTCTTGCCTTTGGAGTTCATTTTTATTTCAGTCCAGCTCCCTCCAACTGCCAAAAGTCCTCTTGTTTCCTTCCTCAGTGGAAACTCTGCTTGACCCAAGTCTCATCCTCAGCCCACATTCAAAACTGCCAAATGCTACCAAAACTAAAATGTCAGCAACTACCAGTTCGTCTTAAAAAGGCTTTCTCTCTGGGGAATTTTATTAATTTATCTACTGTTCCTTGTTTCCACAGTTCATCAAGTCTTTAAAAATATTGTTTTCACAGTTTAACCTTTTGTTTTTCAGGAATGATGGCCAACTGTGCCCTACTGCATCCTACTGGAAGCGGAAGTCCATTTACAACCTTTTGATAGGTGGTACTGCCATTATTATTCACTTCAAAATATTTTGGATTACCATTTCTGTTCGTCTTTTTCCCTTGTTTGGATAGATTTTAGAAGTATCTTTGCATGATTTCCTTACATAAGGCAATTTTCAAATTATCTGTTTACCATTATCTGTTTAGCTTAATTCCGCTGTGGTCAGCGAACATATTCTGTATGGTTTCAAGACTTTAAAATTTTGAAGCAGTACTTCAAGTCCCACTATATGGCAAACCCTGATAAATCTTCCACGTACAGTTGCAAAGAAGGCGTGTTCTACAATTGTTGAGGGAAGTGTTCTATACATGCCAATTTTATCACATTTGTAAATATTGTTACAAATCTTCAATATTCTTGCTAATTTTTGAATGCTCCATAAATTATTGAGAAAAATATGTTAATATTAGTTTTAGATTTATCTTTCTTTTTTATTACTGCCAACTTTTATTTTTATATTTAAAGCTATGTTTATTTCATCCACATAAATTTGGAATTGCATTCTTTTCCTTGGGGATATAATCCTTTAACACTAGAGATGTCTCTCTTACAGCTGCTGTTCAATGTCTACTTATGACTACGGCTGTCCTTTCTTTTGCAAGGGTTATATTTTTCCATTCTTTCAATTTTAAACTTTTTGTGTACTTATTTTAAAGGTATATCTCATTTAAGTAGCCATGTTTTAATCTATTGTGATAATTGTTTTCTTTTTATTTAGCTTACATGGCTATTTACATTCATTATAATTATTAACATTATTTAAAATCTATGAACTTACTATTTATATTCTATTTGACTCCCAACTGTTTTATATCCTTGTTTTGTTTATTTTTCTCTTCTTTAGGATTATTTATTGACTTTTTATGATTCAATTTTCTTTTTTTGTAACCTACGTAATTTCTTATTTAGGTTAAAATTAAATAGACATGTATGGGTAATGGCTAGCATATCAGACAATACAGATCTAGAGGCTACAAATTGAACTCTTGACATATCAATGTCAAATATTTGTTACTCTTTTCACCAGTTCCTGACCAAAGAGAGACTTTAACTTATGCATTGCTATCTTACAACATATTATTGATGTATATTTTAATATCATGCATATTTTAACAAAACAGGACATTCTGGCTATTGCTTTATGCAGTCATGTTCCAATTAGAATCCCACATATTTGCTTTTTGTTGTTCTTCATTCTTCCTTATGTTCTATACTTCCCTCCATGAGTGTTGCCCGTTTGTCTCAAGAGCGTCCTTTGTATTTCCTTTGTTGTGGTTTTGTTAGTGATCAGTTATATCAGGATTTGCATTTTTGAAGAATCTTCATCACACCTACATATTTAAAATATATTTTTGCTTGGTAAAGAAGGTTGGCACTTGTATTTCTTCAGTGTTTTCAAGATATCATTCCTTTGTCTCTGGATTTCTTTGCCTTAGTTGAGCTGTCGGCAATCAATGTTATTATTGCTTCTTTGAGGGTAATGCAGCTTTTTTTTTCTCTTTATCTTCTGACTGCTTTAAGTTTGCATTCCTCACATTAGTTTTTGTGGTTACACCATGGTGTACCCCAGAGTGATTTTATAGCATCAATTATATTTGGATTTTAAATAGCTTCTTGATTTTGTGATTTTGTCTCCTGTTTTCAAAAATATCGTTTACTCCTAATTTTTGATCAAGTTTCGTCTTCTTATAAAATACAATGTTTTTTGATTGATTAGATAGCATCTATTAAATGTCATAGAGGAAATGTACAGCTCTTTATGATTTCCCCACAGAGATTGCCATTTTTAATCCAATCTGGGATGGAATCAATTCAGCCTCGGGCATCAGTGCCAGTGAGCATTTGTCTATCATTAGTTCACGCGTGGCCTAGAGTGCTGTGGTTTAGCATCCTGCCTGAAAGCCTGTGGTGTGTAAGTTTCCTCCATTTTGCCAAATATGAACTCCAATTTTTTCCCATTCCAGTTTCTCAAGTTGTAGTCTACAAATGTTTCAAAGAGAATAGCAGTGCCCAAATAACACCTCTTTAGGCTTTCATTCTTGACATATGTTCTCTCAGTTGTCTTTGTAGCTACCATTTGCCTTCAAATACATTTTCCCACTTGGATCTGCTTTGATTATTGATATTGGGAATCTTGTTGAGAAACAGTTTAGTCTTCCACTGTCAGAAGTGGAATTGTTAATGTATTATTTATATGATCTTAGTAACATGTGTGTTGTGAATACAACACAATTTGTTCCATTTTCCACTATGGTGGTGCATCGCTTCTCATCTGTTTGTTTGTTTTTGCTACTGCAAATTCCAGTGCACAAAACCATTATTTTTGTGGACTGTGGGATAAGTTTTCACAAGTATTTTCATTAATTCATTGCATTTTCATCTGCAATGTATGAAAGTACACTATTCCCTTTCTGCCAACCAGCTATGTTTATCTTTTAATCGTTAATCTAATATGTATAAAGTTTTATGTTATTACTAATTCAATTTGCATTTCCATTAATACCAGAGTATCTTTTCAAATATTTATTGCCCACTTGGATTTGCTTTTCTCTGAACTATCTATTCTTATCTTTTGTCCATCCTTTCCCCATTTGCGTTTTTAATTGCTACTCAAACTGTATATTCTAGACTTTAAACTGTTATCAACAAGTGCTTCAAATATCATTCTCAATCTACCTTTTGTTCATTGATTTTTTTTATGAAATATTTTAGCCCATAATTTGTTGTAATTTTAATTTTAAGTTTTCAAATTGATTTCATGCTTTATAGATTACATACTTCCTTTTGAGATTAAGAAGTTTCAGTAATGCCCAGTCTAAAGTATGTTTTTAAAAATTTTCAGCTAACATTTGCACCATATTATATGCTGTATTTAATATCTAACCCATTTGGGGTTATTTTTTTCCATGATGTTAGATAGAAACACAATTTTGTCTTCTTCGAATAATAGTGAGTGTTTTGTGTTAGCAATATTTATTTAATAAAAGGTCTTTATCCCACTAAGCTGAACTATATATTAAATTTGTATATACTAGAGTACATACACACACAGGTTATGATATATATTGGAGAAACAATTTATATATTTAATTCATCTATGCTGGAAGAAAATAAATTAGAACATATAATTATATACACAGATAAATAATAATTCAAGTATGAAAATTAAAAGAATGCATTTTCATGAATGCAAGTCCTAAGAAAATCCTGCCCTTAGATTCTCTCTAAAATAGTTTCTATAGGTTGTAACCCCAGTAAGAAGGAAATAAATACAGTTGATGAATTTGAATTCAACAAGAAAAGATTTTCAATTAATTATATAACTTTGTGAAATCATATAAAAGTTATTTGTGAAAATAACTATCTAGAATTAAATTTCATATAAATAACATCAAAACAGGAAAAGAGGAGAGAGGGTATGGAGACTATAAGGACACAACTTATATTAAGTGTCTTATCTCATTCAGCGGGGAGCTATATTTAGTAAATTGAAGATACAATTTAAAAATGTGACCTATCTATGGTGTCTTAAAATGTTGTGTATTCCTATATCATAAATAATAAGTGGATTATTCACTAACTATTGTATAAACAAGACTCCCCTCCTGAAAAATCTATTAAAGTAATACATCAAAACTTCCAAAACTTATTGGGATGGATTGAAGATCTATATGCATAATTGGATCCTAGAACAAATATTAGATTAAGTGATAGAAAGATATGTTTGTGATTTATTGTTGTGGGAGATTTGTATTATCATGGAATTCAACAATATTAATATATTATGTTAATATATATTTGAATTAAATTCTAATTATTATTAATATATTTGAATTAAAGCTATATATAAAATAAGATAGAATAAGACAGAATAATGTATGATTTAGGAAAAATAATGAATACCCACAAAAATCTACAAATCAATCATATAAAGAGACAGTTCACCAGAAAAAACTAGCCAAGACTTTGATCAGGCAATTCACAAAAGAAACAATGTAATAGCGAATTAAGACAGAAAGTGATTCCTAACATGATTAGTATTTATATTAATATAAAATAAAATTTAGGCTAGCATATCCTAATATAATATTGTCAAATCTTAATATCAAGTATATGCGAGGATGTTTAGAAATGAATATTAGCAGGCACTGCAAAAGCATCAGACCATGAAGAAAAATAACTATTTTCAAGGCCAATTTAACAGTGTCTGCACAATTAAAAATCACATAACTCGTAACCCAGCAAAATTTACTTCCAGAAATTTACTCCAGCAAAAATGTGAACATGTACGTGAGACGGCACATACAGAGGTTCTTATAGCAGATTTATATGTAAGAGTGGAAACCACTTTTATACCCATAAATAAGAGAATTCTAAATACACTGCGAATATCATAGTGTGGACTATTTTGCCAGGATTTTAAAAGAATGTATAGTTACGCAAATTTTTTCAAAGACCTGGTGTGGTGGTGGTGGAGGTGGTTGGGTGAATACAAATTGCAAAGAACATGGTCTCATTTCAACAATAAAGGAATTACTATATTCATTAAACTGTGATATAGACACATTGTCAAAAGATATTAAAAAGATAAAAGAATATGTACACCTGGAAGATTTCCAAACTAAAAGCAGTTCCAACTGGGGCAGGCATGGATGGCACTGGTCAAGGAGTAAGTAAGCTGGAACTAAGCTGTTCCAGTTTTTTTAAAGTATAATTAGTTATCGTTTATTTTTCTAAAAGGTAATAATTATTTTATATGTCAAATAAAGATTGGATATTTTTTAAATGACCAGGATAGGAAATATTTATTAAGAAATTTCTACTTGTCAGACTCTTTTCTACATACTTTAGAAGAATTTGCTTTATTTACAAACAACCTCATCGAGTAGCTTCTCTGATTGTTCTTACTGTACAGTTACAGAGAAGGAAGGGGAGAGATGTTAAATAAGTTTCCCAAGGTCATATAGCTAGTAAGTGACAAAGCCTGGATTCAAAATTATTCAACCTGTCTCCAGAATTCTCCTCTTAACCTTTAAGAATATTCTGTATAGCACATTAAAATAATACTGTGATATGGATAGCCATCGAGTTTATTTCATTTTAACAAATTAAGGGACATCATAGTAATAAGTTATTAAAGAATAACGATAGCTGACCACTGAATGAGAGTAATTTTGTAGGCACATTTCCCTGAGTTGATGAACATGATTGAGCAATTTTACTTGCAAACTGTGCATAGCACTCAATTATTCAGTTAAATTGAGCAAACATTTTCACACATTGTGAATTTCTGGTTTACAGAAATAAACTTTTTATTTCCACTCTTCATGAAACTTGCATTATAATAGACCTTTCATATGTGGCAACTATGAATATTTAATATTTTTAGATATCTGTTATGGTTGAAATGTGTCCCTCAAAAAGGTATGTTGAAATTCTAACCCCCAGTACCCTAGAATGTGACCTAGTTTGGGAAAAGAGTCCTTGCAGACATGATTAGCTAAGTTAAGATGAGTTCATAGTGGAGTAGAGGGGGCCCTCAATCCAATATGACTGGTGTTCTTGCAAGAGGGAAATTTGGGGACACACGACAAGAGGAAAACACCATGAGAAGACAAACACACAGAAGAAAAGGCCATATGAAGACGAAAGCGGAGAGTGGAGTGATGTTGCCACAAACCAACGGCCACCTGAGATGACCAGGAGCTGGAAGATGCAAGGAAAGATCCTCCCCCAGAGGCTACGCCAGGAGCGTGGCCCAACCAACACCTTGAGTTTGGACTTCTAGCCTCTAGAATTGTGAAAGAATAAATTTTTATTGTTTTAAACTACCCAGTTTGTGGTACTTTATGACAGCCTTAGGAAAGCAATATACCAGTCCAAATAATTCATCACTGACCTAATATTTAGAATAATCCTTTTTAAAAAATCAGGTTTCCAGAATAATATTGGAAAACATAATTTCTTGACTGAATCAACATCCTGTAACTTGTGAAAGGAATTTTCTTTTTGAATGATGAAATCAGCACATACAGCACAATCCTTAGCTCTAAGTTATGAATAAATATATCAGGCAGTTTGTAGTCTGATGCATGAACTACTTGCAAGTAAGCTTGTAGAGACTTTGGCTAATTGGTTGAAGGTGATATGCAGTGCATTTTCCCCCATCAGGAATAGTAATGGCTAGCCATGTACTCCTTCTCCTGTTTCTTCCAGAAATTAAGGTACTTTTCTAGGATCTCTGTGAACCTGTAAGGACACAAACGACTAGCAAGGGATGGCAGAAAACCGATGGCACCTCATCTCCTCTCCCTAGTGCCAGGACTAATAGGGTTATTATGTGTACTTTGAAATATTAATCAAAGGACATGAAATAATTTGGTATATATTTGGCCTGCTACAATGGTGATATTTATGAGAGAAAATAGTCTTTATAGTCTTTTTGTGCAATTAGTGCAATTAAAAACATCAGCAATTTCAACGTCTTCTCCCTTGAAAATATATAGCAGAGACATGAAATATAGTAACTCGAGCTTTTTCTAAGGGCAATATCCACAAGAAAATTTCGAAGTTTCCTATAGAGAGATTATTCCTAAGCCTAAACCAAAATATTTCAAACTTAGATCTCAAACTAGTGGCTTTGGTGTTCCCAATATACAGCATCTCTTAATATTTAATACATTCACTGATATAGACAAAGCTTTAAGCAACTGGGCCAATATCTTGAAATAGCTAGGCAACAATTTGTCAGACACGCTATATACCAAAGCTATAAGTTCTTATGTTATTTTCTGCAGAGAAATAGTCTCAGTTTGCAATGCATTACCTCGGACATGCAAATGGTATTCTAGCCTTTTTTAAAAGGTTTAAGAAACACTCTAAATATACACAAAAGAATTAGATTGTCTAAAATACAACCCTTTGTAAAAAGCAACTGTCCAAATGCTCTGACTAAATTAACTGAAATGTATTCTCCAGCCTTGTATTTCTATGAGAATGCACTTAATGAGCTCATGATCAGAGATTTATAAGTAGGAAAATACTGTCTGACCCAAGATTTTACTTACAACAAATCATATGAAAAAACGAATTGTACATTGTAATTTTAGATAACAACTCTTCGAAGAAAAATTACTAAGACAAATGGAATTTTTTATAATGGATAATCATTGCAATATCATTTTATAACATTCAATGGTAGGGATGTGTTTGGCGTTTAGATTCCTGGTTAGATAATCTTAGACTTAAATTTACCGGAAGTCAAACGGCTAGTAGATAGCAAGTAAGGACTAGAAGCAAGATTTTCAGAGTTTTAAGTGATTGTGTTTAATTTTATAGAAGAAAATCTCATTTCAGGTGAAGAAATATTATATAAAAAGCACCAAGCTTTGTGCTAATAATCTATTGATGTGTGGAAACACTGCTAGATTTTGAACAAGAGGATTAGTTAAACTGAGGCTTCGAAAATCAAGCTATTTCTTTAGGACTGTTGGCAAATATCTGTGTGTGTGTGTGTATGAGAGACAGAATCATATATTCATTTTAACAACTCAGCTAAAAAATTAATGTATGTTTATAAATTCCTCTAAAAGTGATTACCCTACTTGACGTGTGGATGCATAATACCATGTACGGAGGCAATACTGGGTACTAGGTGACCAATCAGGAGTCTGCTATAGATGTACATAGACCAAGGGTGGTGGCTTGGACCAGGATGCTGGTGGAGATGTCAGTAAGTGAGAAGAAGCGAAACACATTTAAAAGGAAGAATCAAAAGACCAATGATCAATGAGAGAGGTAGAAGGGCAAAGAATGACTTCTAGATTTATGTCTGGTACAACCAGCTGGACAGTCATGTCATTCACTGAAATGAAGAGCACTGACAGCTCACCGACTACTACATGTGAAGTTCTTGACCTTCAATTATAGAAGGAATGCAAATTAACAGGAAAATGAATTATTCCGTCACTACTAACATCCAATACCTAACCAGTTGATGGGCACGAGGAAAGAGGAACGCTAATATACAGATGGTGAAAATATTGGTTGATAAAACCTCCCCAAGGAGCAATTTGACAACACTGAGTAAAGTTGAAGATGCAAACACCCTGTGACTAAGCAGTTTAATGGTGTGGCCTAGACAACACAATGCTCCGGCATTTGCCTGAGGAGACACATCCAAGCATCTTCACAACGGCACTCCTGTTGTGGCAAAGCAGGGAACACACATGATTCCATCTCAGAAGTTATTGTCACTATAATTTTTTTAAACAATGGAATAATCTATTGCAGCAAAACTAAATAAATTGGACCTACATGTACTAACATGGATAAATAACTAAAATCTGATCTTAAGTTTAAAACTTCCAAAAGGGTATGTACGTTTTCTTTATTATACTGCTTATATAAGTTTTAAAAGCACAAAACAGTACTATATATTGTTAATAGTAATACAAATTACAAAACGATATCTCGGAATGATTAGCATCATTTTACAGTAGCACTTACCAATAGGGAAGAAAGAAAGACACGGGGGGGGGGGCTTTATTGCAATACAAAACATACCAAAGAATTCAAAATAATAATCTGCAGTTGGTGGAATTATGAGTGAATTTTATTTCCTTCATTATACTTTTCCGCATTTTTTTGCATTTTAATGTAAATAACTTTAGTAATTAAAAGCATTCACTAAAACTTCATTAAAATTATTTTTATTAGATCATAGCTCTTGCCATCCCTTACTATCTTCAAATCCGTTGAATATCATGTCTTCAAAAAGGAAACCTAGTTACTCAGTCTGACTCTGACCTTCTTCCCTTGTTCACCTTTACAAATTCCCTTAATCTTGGTAAGGTGCAATTTCCTCCTCCGAGGTACCAACTGCATCTCTGCACTGTCTACGTGTTTCATATACTATTTTTTCTCATTTAATTCCTAAGCATCTCTGTGAGGAGATATTATGTCAACATTTGATACACGGGGAAACATACATTTTCCAGCCTAACATCCTCTCCGTGGTAGGTAGTCCACCCAACTCTTCAACCCGTGTTTTCTGATCACCTGTCTCCCATTCTTATGATAAGACACAGCTTTTAGTCAGCTGAATGCATTGGCATATGCACGCTTTGCGTACGGAAGATAAAAAGTGTTTTCAAATGTAAGAACTTTAAAGCATACTGCAATTATTAGCTTATCAATATTAACAAGCTATTAACTCAGATAATAATCTACTGAAAGCCAGAGAAAATCAACCAAATCATAGACAAAGCAGACAGTCTGCGGTTAGACAGGAGTCTTCTTTCCTTCTCTTTAGGTTTTTTCCCCTATTAATGTTTCTTTGGAGATGTGGTTGGTGGAAGAATTACACTTAGGAAATCGTTCGGCCACATACCCAGCTGGGTGAGCAGCACAGGATAGGTTGCTGAGAGACCAAAGAAAAGACCCAAAGACAGCGAACGAGACATATGACTTTATTGGGTGTTACTTACAGGGAAGGTCTGGTGGTGGCCAGCTGGACAGCAACGTGCACCTGCTACCACCGCCTGAGAGAAGCTTGCTTAAGTAGGCAGAAGAACAAAGAAAGGCTGCATGCTTGTCAAGGGCGACTGTCCTGTCTGACCTGCATTCCAAGGACCCAGAGCCCCCTCCCTCCCCCAGAGGGCCTCCGTGTTCCCTCAGAACACGAGGGTCTTGGTGCTAACTCTCCCATGAGAAAGCAGCTGGGTTGGCCAAGCCCAGGACTGTTATCTTCGTGAGTGCTGGTGCATAGCCAAGACAAGGAGCCTCAAGGACACATGGTTTTAAAGGGGCACGCCAGCTAATGCCCTTACATTCCACCCTGCCATGTGTCCAATTGGCCCTTACAATCTCATCACACCAGTCTTCCGTGAAGAGAGGCAGCTCCCTGTATATCCCGCAAGTGGAGCAGTTTTGTATGTCAGCAACAGCACGTGCCTAAGCAGTGAAAAGGTTGGCAGATGTTGTCCTAAAGATGACAAGTAAGATGTTTACAGGGGATTAGGACAGGGAGGCCATGACCATCCAACAAGACACACCAGAGGGAAAAGATGAAAGTGCCTGGGGGAATGAGAGGTGCTATCGTGATATCCTGTTTTAAGCCTGTCCCCCAAGGGGTAAAGAGACTATGCTAGAGGGGCCCCACCTCCCAGTCCCAGGACCGAGTGACCATGCAGGTCCCAGTAGGGAGTTCTGCGGCAGAGGCAAAAGCAAGTTCTTCTGAGTGCCCAGCTGTGGTTGCAGTTTCTCTCTTTGATTAGCCGTTGTCTGTGGTCATACTGTCCTGTCAGGTCCTTGTGCCAACATCTGATATGCACTGGGTTGAGTACATCTCGTGTTCATTCAGCTGACGTATTGCAGTTGTCAGGTGTCTTGTCCAGTGGCTAGGGTCTTGTCTTCTGTCCTCAATTGTTGTTTCAGCAAGTCATTCATTTGTTCCACCAGCCCTGTGGCCGTGGGTTTGTATGGCAGGTAAAAATATCAATGTATGTCCATTTGATCAGCCCATGTCTGTACCTTGTGGCCAGTAAAATGTGTACCTTGGTCACTGTCAGTGTCCATGGGGACACTGTACACAGCACAGAGGTGTCACAGGCCTCTCAGGGCCGTCTTCTGTGTGGCTCTCTTGCTGGGGTATACCTGTAGCAGTCCTGTAGACGTGTCCACACAAGTAAGGGCACACTGACAGCCATCAAAAAGAGGCAAGGGCCCTATGTAGTCCATCTGCCAGGGTTGAGCAGGCTAGTTATTTCTGGCAATTTGGCCCATGTTCTGGGGAATGGCTCAGGGTTTCTGCAAGGAACAGGAAGGGCACACCCAACAGACCTGCACCACATCAGCATAGCACAGGGGGAGGCCCCAGGCCTTGGCAATAGCCCATAAGGTTCTTTGTCCTTTGTGTCTAGTCTTCTGGTGTAGCCACTCTGCCACTCTTTCAGTTGGCACTTCTTCCAGGCGATGGATCCGAGCTAACTCCTCTGCTCGTTGGTTTCCTGGCAGCATTGTTGCCTGATGTGCAGACACACTGTACACTGCTATTGTCATTTCCTGGACCTGCTGCCAGATACCATCCTAGAGTTCTGCCCCCCACAACAGGTGACCATTAATGGCCCACTTTGGTTGTGCCCATTGTGCCATTCTCAGGATGAGCCCCTTTCCACAGTTGAAACCAGAAGCCAAGCGGCACTCATGTATTGCTTTGCCTCTGCCAGAGACCCCACCTGAACCCCTCTGGATAACTGGCAACATCCAATTCACATGCTTGTCCTTGTGTTAAAACACCCAAGGACTAGATTTGTTTCACTGTTATTCTGGCTTGGGTGAAGGCCTCCTTCTTGGTGGTCCCTCAGTCCCAGATAACACCCTTTAGCACCAACTTTTAAGAGCAGAGACAGCCTATTTTATCCATAACAGTAGCAGGAACTACTTTTGTCTTACCCAACCAGATAACGCCCAAGTATTTAACAGATAACCCAGACCCTTGTACTTTGTTGCTGTTTACTACCCATCCTCATTGGCATAGATGGGCAATGAGAGAGCGGGAGGCTTCTTGAAGGTCTGGAAAAGACTCAGGTTAACATGGCATCATCAATATAATGAAACAAGACAACATCGGGGATTTTTGTCCACCGGGCAGTGTTATAGCAGCATTGCCGCAGGGTGGGGTGAGAAGTGATGGAAGTCGTTTTGCTCATTTCCACCCCAGACAGCAAAATGCTTTTTGCTCCTGTAAACACAGACATTTCCACATGTGGCCTCTAGTCACCCAATACCCAAGCCATCTGCACTGCGCTGCAGAGATGGGTCAAGGTCCTTTGGCTCTCCTCCTAGTTGAGGGGGTCCAGGGTGTGCCCAGGCTGTCACTGGGGCCTCTGTTAAAGCCACTAGAACAGTGTTTGGTGGTTTACCACTTTTTTACCCAAGGGGTGCTTGCTTCTGCCCCCGCAGTCACTGCTCTCTCTGCCCTTTGCTCAGCCTCAGTCCTGCCACCACCAGAGAGGAGGGAGGGGCAGGGAGCCTCGGCCACCTGTTGTTCGTGCTGGTGCCGTGTGGCTGGACCGTGCACTCACCGCATTCTCCCTGCCCCCCTCCAGAGGCATCCTGGCCTCTCCTCACTCCTGCGCCTGCACTGGAGTCAGTCAAAGGCAGTGGCAGTGGCTCTTTTTGTGACTCTTACTTGTGATATTGAAACTTATTTATTTTAATCTCAGCAAACTTGACCATACACAAAACTCCTCAGGGTCTTACTTCCACAAACCTCTGTCATTTACTTTTTACATTTAGAATTTGTTCCAAGTCTTTTTTTTTCCTTCCTAGTACTTCAGGACAAATTTATCTTTTTTAATAAAACAAATAAAAATATTTCTATTCTTTATAACTTTTTTATTGAAAACATACATTTTACTTTCCTTGTATAGACTTTTTAGAAATGTGTGTTTTCTCATGGAAAATTCCTCAGCATGTAGAAAATATGTTCATTAATAAACTCAAGCATCTTTTAGTATCTTTGAGATAAATAACCAAAGGCAGACAAGTCTATGTTTACAATCGATTTCTAATATTTTATCTGGTTTGGAAAATGACCTAAATATTCAATGAATTTTTATTACCTAATTTAATTTAACAAAACTCTAAAGTTTTAAGTTACCAAAAAGATTTTGGAAGCTGTTTTTCAAGAACTTATACCATAAAACATAATTATTATACCTGAAAACGCTTACCCATTTTTACTTAAATCATTTGTTCCCGACAATTATGTTTAAATTATTCACAAAAACTTCTGTGACATTAAAGCAGTTAGCCATCGTCTTGGGTTATTTTAAGTACATAAACCATAACACAATTGTAATAAGTACCCCTCTAAATTTTTATCCTTTTCACATCTATTTAGTTTGCCTGTTCCCCAGTTCCACCAGTTCTGCAGCAGTATAATCCCTCATGGTGTAATGCATATGCTGAAGTGGTGGAGGAAGATCCGAGGGATCTACCTCCGTGGGTCTGGGCTGGTCAGACCTCTGTCCTCTCATCAGACTCCGATAGGCATGTGGACAGAGCCTTGGTAGTTTTGACTTGAACCAGCGTGCTTCCCTTTCTAGTTTTAATTTCTCTTGTAGATGCCTCACCTTCGCCTTAGCTTCCATTTCAGCTTCTGTGGCTAAATGAACAGCTGCAAGGAGGGACCATCCCACTGGAGCAGCTAACGCCCAGGCTTCTGATTTCTTTCTCTCATCATTTATCATACCCAAGACTTCCCCTCCCTTCACTGCAAGCTCTCCTATGGTGGAGAGGGGTTACTTCATGTCTGTAGCAACTGGCTGGGCTTCTCTCATTCCCAGGACTTTCCCCTAGGCCCTTTGGCATTTTTGGAGCATCTCCATAGGCACACAGTGGGCCCCATCCATCAAGGATGGTGGCGACTGGCCCCCACAGGGAGGACACCAGCCAACAAGAGATTACCTCCATGGATTTCCCCTTCCCATCTCCAATAGTCTCACTGCTCACACAGTTTTCTTCAGTGTCCTGGCTAGCTCGCCAAGTATTCCGCCACATGCCTATCTAGGTGAGCAGTGCAGGATAGGTTGCCAACAGACCAAAGAAAAGACCCAGAGGGGCCGGCCCGGTGGCGCAGCGGTTAAGTTCGCACGTTCCGCTTCTCGGCGGCCCGGGGTTCGCTGGTTCGGATCCCGGGTGTGGACATGGCACTGCTGGGCAGCCATGCTGTGGTAGGCGTCCCACGTATAAACTAGAGGAAGATGGGCACGGATGTTAGCTCAGAGCCAGGCTTCCTCAGCAAAAAGAGGAGGATTGGCAGTAGTTAGCTGAGGGCTAATCTTCCTCCAAAAAAAAAAAAAACAAAGAAAAGACCCAGAGACATCAAACAAGACATATAAATTTATCGGGAGTTTTACAGGGAAGGTCCAGTGGTGGCCAGCTGGACAGCAACGTGCACCTGCTACTGCCCCCTGAGAGAAGCTTGCTTAAGTAGGCGGAGGAACAAAGCCTGCGTGCTTGCCAAGGGGGACTGTCCCTGTATGACCTGCATTCCAAGGACCAGAGCCCTCTCCCATAGAGGGCCGCCATGTTCCCTCAGACTGTGAGGGTCTTGGTGCTAACTCTCCCATGAGAAAGCAGCCTGGTTGGCCAAACCCAGGACTCTTATCATTGTGAGGGCTGGCACATAGTGCAGACAAGGAGCCTCAAGGACACAGAGTTTTTAAAGGGGCATGCCAGCTAATGACCCTACGGAAATAAAAGACTCCGATTAACTATAAATCATCTTGCCCTAGAATAAGCCTGAAATCATAAAACTTGCTCTGGTCACACTTACAAATATGAAGATCAAAGTGTATGTGTGCATACGTACTAAAGTGTGAGTATTGAGCTTAAATCAAGGACACTTAACACGTAACTATACTAAATAGCAAACCATAGGGAGAACCTAAATGACTGAGTGTCTTGCATTTTTTAAAGACTGAATGCTATCTTAGGGTCTTCGTAGAGCTGTATGCCCTTAATACTTGTAAAATTATATACCTTCCAAAATCACTATAGTCAAGTCATTTCACGTCTGTATTTTGAGAACTTTTTAACTTGTGTTTTGCCTCCAAGAAGGTTTGAATTTTTAAACATGAGATCAATAAACATCTCTGTGGGATGGATCTTCATAATTTATGTTTTTTTTGATAATTTCTAAGCAAACAAATTCTGCTCTAGGGTTGACATAGTGATAAATTTCATTGTCCCAGAGAATATTGGTAATTTAAGTTCTCTGCATTCTGAAGTTTCTTATTGATTTTACTTAACCCTTAGGATGCAATTTAAAATAAAATCTTCTTGGCTTGTAATAGCAACACAGAAAGAATTTCGGAGTGGGGGAATCATGATAGCATATACCCCCAAATTATTTCATTTTTCATTTGTCATTTCTTTCTTAATTCTTGTATTTATTCTTCCTTTTGTTTCAGGCAGGAATGGAGCTCCAGGTGCCATTTTAAGGATCTTGGAAAAATTAAATCTAAGCTAGGAAATCCATCCTGTCCTTGAGTTTCAATCCTGATATCTCTGGGCTCAGTAACTCTCAAGAAAATGAAAGATCTAAGAAAAGTGAGTGCATTGAGATGCTCTCAGGACTGACGTTTTTTCTAAGTGAGAAGGAGAGTCCTTGTTGATTCCTCTCACACTGAAATTTATTCTTTGAATTTGGAATCCCACTTTTTCCCACAATGCATCTTATTTATGTTTATTTAACCAGGACTATACAGGCACTGTTCTAAGTGCTTTACGTGTAAGAGCAAACTTCTTTATCACATTGTTAAAGTAAGTAATACCATATTCCCATTTTACCGATTACAAATGTGAGGAACGGAGAGTTTGGGCAGTTGCCCCCAGGTTGTATAGTAGGATAGAACAAAGTCCAGGCAGTCTGCCCCTGGCACTGGTGCCCACAACTACTTGTGGTGCTAAGATAGAGGCAGGATCTTCCCTGAGCTTTGGTACGCAACATTGTCTACCATGTAGGAATGGTCTAAAATAAAATAAAGTACTCTCCATGACTTAAGCATTTTGAAAACTCACTAACTTTGTCCCATTAATAAAAGGATTTCTTCTTATCTACTAGAAATATGCTCATCCGCCTCCTTGCTCTTTCTGGACTATAACACTGTCGGCCTTGCCTGCCTTCCTGTCATCCTTTGTCATGACCAGAGCGTGGGAAATAACGATGTCTGTTCCTCTACAATGTGTTCAGAATTAATCACTTTGTATTTATTCCTGCTACCCAGTATTAATTCCATTCATTTTATGTTTCTGCTAGTCAAGTCTCCCTCCATCTATCATGGCTCACTCTTGTTTAAAAGCAATTTTAAATACCAATGCTTGGTTCCCTCTGCCTCAGAAAAATGATTGATTTTTTTCTGACAAGAGCCTGTAGCACATCGAGCTTCACCTTTTATTGCTATTCTTATCGTCAGTCCTGGTGAAGACAATAAACCATGTAAAGAAGGCTTTTCTCTGAGATCCCTTCACCCTGACCCAAACTCCAATTCCACTGGAAACACAATACTCTAAACATAGTTGTCTTTTTCCTCATCATCCCATTTTACACATCTGTTGTCTGACCCTGCCAAGCCCATTCTTTTCCTAATATCATCTCAAACTAATTAAAGAAACTAATCTCATGAATGTGTAAACAGTCATAAAGCTTACACCCCTTCCAGTCCAAATAGAGCCTTCCGACTTTCTCATTTTTCATAATGATGTCAAGAATATTCAAAGTTAGAGAATTCTGAACCACTTTGAGGCATTGTTTCTTTCTCTTGCGTGTTCAGTTGCTAATTTATAGTGCACATTTAATATCTCTCCCTATCCTATTTCCAAATTTCACTGTGTCTCCTGCACTATAATAATGGTTTTTAACTGACTTGTTTCAAGGCCTCCTATCCCGATCCAGTCATTTAATATTTTAACAAATATGTTTGGGATCTACTCCATGCTTATAGCCAAAGTTCTGGAAAATTACAGTCAAATGATACATTGTTTCTCTCCTTTACAAAATTTAAAAGCCTAATTGTGTGTGTGAGTGTCCGTGTGTATGCTCGTCCTTCGCTCTGCAGCCACGGCAACCTTCCTGAAACGTAGATTTGTTTGTTGTATCCCCCTGGTCAAAATATTAACCCACACATATGCCTTCATTTGACAATGGTGCCAATACCCAATGGGGAAAGGATAGTCTCTGCAATAAGTGGTGTTGGGAGAACTGGACAGCCACATGCAAAAGAATGAAATTGGACCCTTAGTTTACGACATAGACAATAACTCATAAACTCAAAAACGACTAAAAACTTAAAATGTAGGACTTGAAAGCAGAACCTCCTACAAGCAAACGTAAGAGAAAAACTTCTTGACATTGGACTTAATAATGACTTTTTTGATTTGACAATGAAAGCACAAGCAGTAAAAGCAAAAATAGACAAGGGGGACTACATCAAACTAAAAAGTCTCTACACAGTGAAGGAAATAATCAACAGAGTGAAAAGCAACCTATGGAATTGGAGAAAATATTCGCAAACCATATATCCAATTAGGGGTTAATATCTAAAATATACGAGGAACTCATACAACTCAATAGCAAAAAAAACTGGATTAAAAAATGATCAAAGGATATGACTAGACATTTTTCCAAAAACGACATACAAATGGTCAATGGTATACAAAAAGGTGCTCAACACCATTAATCATCAGAGAAATGCAAGTCAAAACCATAATGAAGTATCACTTCCCACCTGTTAGAATGGCTATTATCCAAAAGTCAAAGGATAAGTGGTCATGAGGATGCGGAAAAAAGGGAAACATTATACACTGTTGGTGGGGATGTAATTGGTACAGCCACTATGGAAAACAGTATGGATATTCCCCCAAAATTAAAACTAGAACTCCCATGTGATACAGCAATCCCACTTCTGGCTGTATATCCAAAGGAAAAGAAACCATTATCTTGAAGAGATAGTTGCACTCCCATGTTCTTTGCAATATTCTACACAGTAGCCTAGAAATGGAAACAATGTTATGTGTCTATTGAAGCACGAATGGGTAAAGAAAATGTGATATATATGTATATATTATATATTATATTACTATATGTATAGTAAATATATAGTAATATTACTCGGCCATGAAAAAGAAGGAAATCCTGCCATTTGCAACAACATGGATGCACATAGAGGACATTATGCTAAGTGAAATAAGCCATACACAGAAAGACAAAAAGCACATGATCTCACTTATATGTGGAATCTAAGAAAAGAAAATGGAACTCATAGCAACAGAGTAGAATGGTGGTTACCAGGGGCTGGGGAAGGGGGAAATGGGAGATGTTGGTCAAACGGCACAAACTTCCAGTCAGAAGATGAATAAGTTCTAGAGACCTAACGTACAGCATGGTGACTATAGTTAATAACATTGTATTGTATATTTGAAATTTGCTAAGAGAGTAGATCTGAAGCATTCTCATCACACACACAAAAAAGAAACTATGTCAAGTGATGAATACGCTATTTAGCTTGATTATGGTAATCATTTCACAATGTATATCAAAACATCATATGTAGGACCTAAATATCTATTCAGTTTTTGTTTATTACAAATTTTTTATTATAATTTTTACAGAGTTATGGTGTAGAGAGTAAAGTATACTGCCAAGCAGAATAATGGAAATGAGACCACTCACGCTTCCTCCCTGTGCTGGAGTCCACACTCAGGTGGCTAGAGCTGGCAAAGACACGCATAATGCAGGATCAAGTTTATGGTGGTTAATATCTCGGAATGAACATTCTGGTTATGACGTGTGATTGTATCTGTGATGTAAAGTAGCATTGGACTTATTACCAAGAGGGAGCAGACGAGTAAAGGCACCTACATGAGTTCTCATCCTGTGGAGGGAGAGCTCTCACAACTGAATAAAAAAATTAAGATTCACTTTGATTGCATCTCTTATCACAATTGTTCAATCTTCATGTTATGGGGCCCACATGGGCCTGATAGCAACCATGTTTTAGCTATCTCCGCTTACACCGTGCCCCAAATCACCCCACTTAATGGCCACACACTCAGATACTAGGCACTGAAACAGATGAACTATACGAACTCTTCTAGACTGTAAAGGCAGAACAATGCCGGTTTGTATTTCTCATCTGCCTCCAAGGGCTGCATGCAAAATCAAAGGTTGTTGAATTGGGACAATTTACCATAGCCCTCTTCCCCATCTTGGTAAAAGGCTTTTATGTTGGAACAACTCAGAAGGGAAAAACAAGGGCTCCACAATTTAATGATACAGTTTTAAGAGTCCTAACTTAAATACTGCCAGACTCAGTCACTACAGAGGCCTCCAGCATGCCGGAAGCAATGTTCAGTTTAGAGAGGAAGGAAATAGAGTGGAAAGTACAGAAGACCTTTTTAACTTTTCAGAGGACCTGATTCCACCAGGGACAATGAACATGCAGGAGCAGCATTGCTAGCTGCCATGGTGAAGGGCCTACCTTAAATTACCCCCTCTAGTGTTTTCGTGTGACATTTTGCGGGAAAGTTGTCAGCAGCTTGTCTTTTCAGGTCTCCTTAATCGTCAAAATTCAATTCCCTGTCCAGGTTCTTGTTTCTTTCCTCTCATACTCTCTGGTTCTCTGCCCAACTCACTTCTTAAAATTCTGTGTGAATCTTGATTTGCATTATGTGTGTAAAATCCCAAGAAAAAAAATTATGCTTCTACTTGAAATGCTCATGTAATCAGAAATGAAATCCAACACATAAATCTAAGAGAAAATGTAGGTCAGAGTTCCTGGTGCCTATTTGTGGCTACGAGGCCAGTTTTCCATACATCCTTTTATAGACAACCATCCCCACCTCTACCTCAGACTCCCCGAATGCCCACTCATTCATGTGCACACATGCACACACACGAAACTTGCTTGGGTTTGACCTAGGGACTGAAAGAACTGAGGATTACATAATACATGCTAGGGAAGTTAATATTGATCTTCCATTTATGGACTGTATGTGGATAAATCACAAGGGCCTCCATAACTCCATCAGGACACTCATGGGTTATTAAAAAGTGTGGAAGTTTTTCTTATTTATAATTGCAAGTCATTTATCTAGACATGCCCATTTAAGAGGATTTGCTTCTATTTCCTGTGCAATTTATCTTCTCCCCAAAGCCCGTCAGTATATAGTCATATTTTCTAGTTGTGTGTCCTTCTAGTTCTGCTACTTGGGACACCACTTCAGCATGGCCTCGTGAGTGGTGCCATGCCTGCACCCAGGATCCAAACCGGCGAAACCCTGGGCCACCGAAGCAGATGGCACGAACTTAACCACCCAGCCACAGGGTCAGCTCCTCCTGTGTAATTTAAAAAATATATTAACCATCTATTTGAGAATAACCAACTGGATGTATAATTAAAAAGAAAGACACTATTAACCCATGTTTCTGAGAATAACAGGTTGGCTGTATTTGTTGGTTATGGAACCAAATGAACAGTTCCTTGCTGATTCAAACCAATCTTATATGGCTGGCACCAGGGTTTGGAAGTAACAGTTACAAAGAGAGGGTTTTGTTTTTTTAATTAATTTGACCATAAAATCCACAGGATCTTTACAGCTGAGCGGGGTAATGCAGCCCAGTCTTCCCACTTTATGGGAGAAAACAGCTCAGAGACTAAGGTTATTCAATTCAACTAGAATTAAATCTGGGATCTCTGACCCTCTTTTCCATGACTAGTCAGTAATGTTTATAAAAGAAGATTAGGTGCACGTTTAGACTGATTCATACACATTGCTACACTCACTATAATTGTTAAATTGTTTTATGAATATGTTTTTGATGTAGGTACACTCTGAGCCGATGAATCTGGGGCCTAAAGTGTAAAACAATAGTTTTCAACAAGTTTGATCAGAGATTTCTGTGCAATCTGCTATCAAGGTGGTACCTTGGGGTTCACAAGGCTTGCATCTTTTTTTCAACTTACTGAAATTTACCCAATCGAATATGGATAGTGAAATGTCAAGCAGATTTTAAAACGGAGACATCTCTTCTCTAAATTTTTAAATATTCTATGTGCAAGGCAGAAGAGGTTTTATTGTTATGGAGCCAAATGTCTTAGTTATAAATAGATTACTAAAATAATTTTAGCTGTACAGAGTCACTTAGAAAATGAATTATGCTTAAAAACCGGGTTGGTTGTTTGCATTGCAGGTAGACACAGAAGTAGTGGTTATCACTGTGTGAAAATTATAAAGGAAATAAATACACGTTAAGAAAAATCTAAGTGCACTAAACAAAGAAGCACCAAACCAAAAATTAATTATGAATTTAAATAAAGTGTAGACATACCATTAGAGGCAAGTGTTCCATATACGTGTGATCAATTATGCACTGGCTTAGAGTGACTTGTGTAAACTGTTAATAGGAAAGGGGCTTAAAGGGAGATTGTACTCGTTTCCTATAGATTCTGTAACAGATTACCACAAACTTGGTGCCTTCAGACAACAGGAATTTACTCTCTTACAGTGCTTGAGGCCAGAAGCCTGAAACCAGTTTCGCTGGAGTAAAGTCAAGGTCTCAACAATGCTGGTTCTGTCTGGTGGCTCCAGAGGAGAATCTGTTCTGGCATCTTCCATTTCTAGAGTTGCCCACATTCCTTTCCTCCTCGCTGCATCTCTCCAACCTCTGCTTCCATAGTCACATTGCCTTCTCCTCCACTGTAGACAAATCTCCCTCTTGCCCTCTTTTAAGGACCCTTTTGATTGCATTTAGAGTCCACTTGGATAATCCAGGGTAGTTGCCCCATTTCATGATACTTCATCATATCCACAAAATCCCTTTCGTTGTAAAAGGTAACATTTGCAGGTTCCAGGTTGAAGATGTGGCTATCTTTGGGCTTATTTTTTAGTCTCCCATAGAAATGCTAAGCTTATTCCTGATGAACAGGTTAGAAAATGAAGTTAGAATTCCCGAAAATCTCTAAATCAATAAGAAATTGAACCCTCTCTGTCCCCATCAGTCCTCAATAGCATTGGTAATGTTGGAAAATGTTTCCTCAGGTTTATGTCAATAATTTATCGAACCTGTACCATCACTAGAAGCAACTTTTATCCAGAAAATAGTAGATTATTTGTCTGTGAATGGTTTCCCAGACAAACCCTTGGGAGGGACTTTTAAACTACATTAAGAGAATGCTAGCATTGATCATTGAAGCTATTCATTAGTGGACTCATTATTGACATGCAACCATCCCCTTATTGAAACAATAAGCCCTAAACGCTGGGCAAAAGTAGCCAAATAATAACAAAGACTAGGCTCTTGGATAAATAGATCAATGGCAGAAGCCTGATTACTCAGGTTTTTTTTTTTTTTTGATTAAAGTATCAACTAATTATAATGTTTGATTGTGTGGATGGGTGAGAGACGAAAGATGTTTATCCCACATACTTACATACTTTAAAGTGAAATGAGTATTTGAAGCGTTGGGAAGTTATGTAGCAAATTAAGATTTTTTTATAGCTATCAATAATTATTCCAAGAAAAAAATAACTTTCTTTTCAAATTAGTTGTTTTGCGTAAATTTGCTGCACCTCTTTCCTTTCTCACATAGGCACAGCTTTAGCAAGACACGCTGAGCTTTTCCCCAGTTAGATAAGAGGTTCACATTTACAGATGCAGACTCTGTTTAAAGTACTTTTGAAGCTATCTATGCAGGGTCCTATTATACACCTGCAAAATAACTGAGTGTGGTGGAACTGGGGGCTCCTCAACTAAACACTCACAGCTGTTTAAAAAAAGAAGAGGAAGAGGAAAAAAGAAGGAGAAGAAGGAGGAGGAGGAGGAGGAAGAGGAGAAGAGAGAGGGAAGGAATTGGGGGGAGGAAGGAAGAAAAAAAGAAAGAGATGCTCCTGACCCCGTAATTAACAAAAGCGGACTCCTCCAAGAACACGATCACCTGACTCTTTCAAAGAAATGATGGCATCTTTAATGACTTTAGGCAGCCCAATCCCCAGAGAAGATGCCTTTTAGGATGAGGATGGTAGACAACTCTCTCTACCGATTGAGCACAGAGGCACGTTTCTCTTATTATCCACATGCCAACTTAATTTTGGAGGTGAATTCATCCAAAATATTCAGGTGAATCACTTCTGTGCATTTACTATACAAAACATGGGGCTCTATCAACACTGATAAAACAGAAACATCTTTCAATGACATAGTCAAAGGTAAAAATGACAGGTCTTTCAGATCACTTAAAAGTAAAATTTTTTTAAGGAAAATAAGTGTAATTTATCAGAATTAATGTTTTCCCCAAGCATGCTATTTTGTTAAATTTTGTAGGGACAACGTTAATTTGGAGACAAACCATAATGAGTGATTTTCTTGCCTATACCTGTATTATTAACTGTTTAATTTTAATTAATTGCAAATAGCCAGAATGTTCCAGTTTACAACAGAATAATGTGAAATTTATATCATAGCAAATGTACCACAATGGTCTCCTGGCTCAAAGCAATCATTATCAAAAAATATTAATTATATGACAGGTTGGGCTTCAAAAGTTCTCATTTGTCTCCACCTTAACAACTGAAATATGCAATAATCTTGATAAATAAAATGCACATATGAGAAATGTACTATGAGAAATAATTATGAACTCCTACAGTGTTATAAGTAGATTTATACCCTAGTTATGACTTTCCTTCAGTGAATCACCGCAAACAACTAAATTCCGCACTTTATTAAAGTTTAATTTATTGCACCTTATTTTAGGAAAAGGAAAGTAGGGCATTTTCTTTCTAGAAATAAACAACTTCACAATAAAGATAAGCTGAATTATATGTTTTCCTTTTTATTTCCTCTACTTATGCTGATGAATATTGCAAATGTATATGAAAACATATCCTCATCAAACTTCTCTCCCAAAGAGCCTAGTATAACCTTCCTTTTATCCTACAGAAATTAGGGTCCCCACGGTTCTTGAGAGCATTAAATTAATTGTTGGTAAAGTACTTAGAAGATAAAAATCCCATAAATGCTAACTATTAATTACTATTTCTATTATAAGTATGACCTTGAAAGATGAAAATTATAGCTTAAACAATTAAATGTTGGCTCTACTTAGCTATTAATACCACTCAGTGAAGAATCAGATTTTAGACTGAACGAAGATAAAATGTTATCTAAACACATTTCATCTTTAGTTTGAGAAGAAGCAAAGTATCCTATGTGTATGACATACATACGATATCATACATGTATATACACACATACAATTTCGGTCACCATATTTAATCTTCCCCTAATTGTCTAAGAACTGAGATAAATTAGCCAAGCTATAGCTAAACCAACTTGTAATAAAAGTGTGTTGGGGGGAGGATATAAATTACAGCAGATATAAATATTAATTCACAAACTTATCTCTACAAAAATATTATTTCAGAATTTTCTCTATTGGAATTTAAGTTCTGTTTTGATCCCTAACTTGTAAGGTGGAAGAGACACAATTCTAGTCAACTTGTATTCTTCCCATCCTGTCAAAGTTCTGCAGACCTAACAACCGAGAAGCAGCACGCTGTGTGGGCGGCGGGTGCATTTTTCCGTTTCTAATCCATCAATATTGGCACCATTTGTTATCATCTGATCTGTGAGGGTTTCTTTTGAGCATGCTTGTTGCTGCTGAATATTTCCTATTCTTCAGAACAGGACACAGAGCTTTCCCACTCTAGGCATCATCAGCACCTCTTCATTCATCCGTTATTTCTAAAAATTACATTTTGTTTTAAGAAAATAAGAAACATACTACAAAGCACAAAAATAGCATAAAAATCCTGTGTACCAACAACGTCAAATTTGCATTTCTTCACATTTTTTGTCATATTATCTTTTTTCAAGGAAGAAACCTTTTAAAGTTTTTTATAGAAAAAACCTTTACAGATAAAGTTGAGATCATTTTACACCCAATCACCAGTCTCATTTTGTTTCCCACTTTGCAAATGCAAACTTCTCAGTCAAGGTTATATGCTTACAAACAGAGAAATATAAAATTAAAAAATATTTATCATCATTTTTGTTCCTACATTATATAAAAGCTATCCTACTATTTGCAACATTCTGCAACTTACCTGTTTCCACTAAATATATTTCTGCATTATGACCTGAATTATAAATATATATTTATTTATGCTAACTACCGTGTAATCCTCCCTCATATTAATACAGCATCATTTATATCTCTGTATCCTTTTCCATATTAATGGCCATTCAATTTCCATTTTTTGTTGTTATCGCAAACAATTTTATAATCAATGTCACACATAGAAGTTTTATTGGGTTTAATGCAAATATATCAAACTTTTCCTTTAAAGTTCGTGCTTTATATGCTGTTTTTAGGAAATCTTTTTCTGCCTTTAGATTAAAAAATATATATATCTTCTATTTTTTCAAAATATTTTAAATGGTAGATATCTTTTCAGTCTGAACTGTTTTGTATGTAGATGGGTAAAGTAAAACTCTAGCTTAATTTTTTCCATGTACGTCGTAAATTGTTCCAATACCAGTTGTTAAACAAGTGATTCTATCCCACCAATTTGTAGAACTACCTCTGCTATATGTGAAGTTCACATATGTACATGGACTTTTTCTACAGTTTATATTTGGTTGATGTATGTGTCTGTATCTTTTTGAATCTACTCTATTTCAGCAATTACAGCTTTACAATATGCTTTGAAATTTGAAATGACAAACTCCACAGCCCCCACATATCTATATTCATGACCATTTCCAGTGTGTTAGAATCAATTTTTAAGTCCCACAGAATGTTCTATAGTTTGCTAAAAATTGCATTTAATTTGTAGATTCATCTGTGAAGAATATACATCTTTAACAAGGTATACCTTGGGGCTGGCCTGGTGGCCCAGGTGTTAAGTTCGCACATTCCACTTCCACAGCCTGGGGTTCACCAGTTCGGATCCTAGGCGAGGATCCATGCACGGCTTATCAAGCCATGCTGTGGCAGGCATCCCACATATAAAGTAGAGGATGATGGGCACGGATGTTAGCTCAGGGCCAGTCTTCCTCAGCAAAGGGAGGAGAATTGGCAGCAGATGTTAGCTCAGGGCTAATCTTCCTCAAAAAAAAAAAAAAAAGGTACATCTTCCCATCTTCTATAAAGCCTTCAATGACATTATACATTTTCAGCATATAGCATATGCATAAGTTTTACACGTATTTTGAGAGACCACCCAATTGAGAATAGGTTTGAAAAGAAAAACATTATTGCATTTTCTAATCCATTATTTCTAGGATAAAAATAGCAAATATAAATGAAATTATATAAAAATATAAGTCCATATATCTAGTGAACTTTTTTATTGTTAGTATTTTGTAGATTTTCTTCATTTTTATGATTTTCTTGATTTTACATCACTTATACTAATTTCATTTTAATATTTTATATCATACATCTTCCTCTAACTTTATTATATTACCTAATGTCTTGAATAATAATGTTATATTATAGCTTTTAATTTAGTAATGTTTACTTGTAATTTAATAATGTTAAATTAAAATATTATTATTAAATAATAAGGATAGGTATCAGGTACAATTTCCTGTTCCTGACCTTAATGGAAATGTCTGCATTTCTGTGTACAGTTATTAACAACTGTTTTATGAAAATGAATTAATTTACGCACACACAATTTTATCCTACAGGACGTTACCATTTTGAAAATATCCTGTCAATATTTTTAGAAAATTATCAGAATTATTTCATTTTTTTCAAGTAGTTTTATTGGAATTATAATGGTTTAGAACATTGCATTATTTCGTGTATACATTATTATTTATCAATTTCTGAGTACACTTCATTGTGCTTACTACCAGTAATCTCATTTTTATCCATCACCATACATATGTGCCCCTCGATCCCATTTGCCCACTCCCCAACTCTCTTCCCCTCTGGTAACCACTAATCTGTTCTCTTTATCCATGTATTGGTTATCTTCTACATATGAGTGAAATCATGCAGTGTTTGTCTTTCTCTGTTTGGCTTATTTCGCTTAACATCATACCCTGAAGGTCCATCCATGTAGTTTCAAATGGGACGATTCCATCTTTTTTATAGCTGAATAGTATTCCATAGTATATATACACCACATCTTCTTTATCCATTCGTCTGTAGAGGGGCATTTGTGTTGCTTCCACTTCTTGGCTATTGTGAATAATGCTGCATGAACATGGGGGTGCATAAATCTCTTTGGATCATTGATTTCAGGTTGTTTGGATAAATACCCAGTAGTGGGATAGCTGGATCGTGTGGTATTTCTATTTTTAACTTTTTGAGAAATCTCCATACTGTTTTCTGTTGTGGCTGCACCAGTTTGCATTCTCATCAGCAGTGTATGAGCATTCCCTTTTCTCCACATCCTCTCCAACACTTATTTTTTTGTCTTGATAATTATGGCCATTTTGACCAGTGTAAGGTGACAGACATCTCATCATAGTTTTGATTTGCATTTCCATAATAATTAGTGATGTTGAGCATCGTTTCATGTGTCTGTTGGTCATCTATATATCTTCCTTGGAAAAATGTCTGTTCATATCCTCTGCCCATTTTTTGATCATGATGTTTGTTTTCGTTTGTTGAGTTGTATGAGTTCTTTATATATTTTAGAGATCAACCTCTTGTCTGATAAATGATTTGCACATATTTTCTCCCAGTTCGTGGGTTATCTTTCCATTTTTCTCATGGTTTCCTTTGCTTTTCAGAAGCTTTTTAGTCTGATGCAATCCCATTTGTTAACTCTTTTTTTTGTTTGTTTCTCTTGCCCAAGTAGACATGGTATTTGAAAAGATGTTGCTAATACCAATATGAAAGAGTGTACTTCTATATTTTCTTCTAGGAGTTTTATGACTTCAGATCCTCCATTCAAGTCTTTAATCCATTTAGAGTTAGTCTTTGTGTATGGTGCAAGATAACAGTCTACTTTCATTTTTTTTGTATGTGGTTGTCCAGTTTTTCCAACACCATTTATTGAAGAGACTCTCCTTTCACCATTGTATGCTCTTGGCTCCTTTGTGGAAAACTAACTGTCCATAGATGTGTGCTTTAATTTCTGGGCCTTCAATTCTGATCCATTGATCCGTTTGTCTGTTTTTGTGCCAGTACCATGCTGTTTTGATTACTATAGCTTTGTAGTATTTTTGGAGTCAGGGATTGGGATGTCTCCAGCTTTGTTCTTTTTTTCTCAGGATTGCTTTGGCTCTTTGGGGTCTTTTGTTGTTCTTTGATCTATTTCTGTGAAGAATGTCATTGGGATTCTGATTGAGTTTACATTGAATCTGTGGCTTGCTTTAGGTAGTATGGACATTTTAACTATGTTTATTCTTCCAACCAATGAACATGGAATATCTTTCCATTTCTTTATGTCTTTTTCAATTTCTTTCAATAATATCTTATAGTTTTCAGCATACAGGTCTTTCACCTCTTTGGTTAAGTTTATTCCTAAGTATTTTGTTCTTTTTGTGGCAATTGTAAATGGGATTGTATTCCTGATTTCTCTTTCTTCTAGTTCATTGTTAGTGTATAAAAATGCAACTAATATTTTTAAGTTGATTTTGTACCCTGCAAATTTGTTATAGTTGTTAATTATTTCTAGTAGTTTTCTGGTGGATTCTTCTTCTTTTTTTTTTTTTTTTTTTTTAAGGAATATTAGCCCTGAGCTAATACTGCCAATCCTCCTCTTTTCACTGAGGAAGACTGGCCCTGAGCTAACATCTGTGCCCATCTTCCTCTACTTTATATGTGGGATGCCTACCACAGCATGGCGTGCCAAGCGGTGCCATGTCCACACCTGGGATCCGAACTGGTGAACCCCAGGCCACCAAGAAGCAGAACGTGAGCGCTTAATCACTGCCCCACCGGGCCGGCCCCATGGCGGACTCTTTAGGGCTTTCTGTATATAGAATCATGTCATCTGCAAATAGTAAAGGTTTCACGTCTTCCTTTCCAGTTTGGATTCTTTTTATTTCTTTTGCTTGCCTAATTGCAATGACCAATACCTCCAGTACTATGTGGCATAGGAGCGGCAAGAGTGAGCACCCTTGCCTTGTTCCTGTTCTCAGAGGGATGGCTTTCAGTTTTTCACCATTAGGTATGATGTTGGCTGTGGGTTTTTCATATATAGCCTTTATTATGTTGAAGTACTTTCCTTCTATACCAATTTTATTGAGAGTTTTTATCATAAATAGATGTTGGGTCTTGTCAAATGCTTTCTCTGCATCTATTGAGATGATCATGTGATTCTTATTCCTCACTTTGTTAATGTGATGTATCACATTGATTGATTTGCAGATGTTGAACTATCTGTGTGTCCCTCGAATAAATCTCACTTGATCGTGGTATACAATCCTTTTAATGTATTGCTGTGTTAGGTTTGCCAATACTCTGTTGAGGATTTTTGCATCTAACTTCATCAGTGATATTGGCCTGTAGTTTTCCTTCTTTGTGTTGTCCCTGTCTGGTTTTGGTATCAGGGTAATGTTGTCCTCATAGAACGTGTTAGGAAGCATTTCATCTGCTGCAATTTTTCAGAGTAGTTTGAGAAGGATAGGTATTAAATCTTTGAATGTTTGGTAGAATTTTCCAGAGAAGGCATCTGGTCGTGGACTTTTGCTCTTTGAGAGATTTTCAATTACTGTTTCAATCTCTGTACTTGTGATTGGTCTGTTCAGATTCTCTATTTCTTCTTGATTCAGTTTTGGGAGGTTGTGTGAGTCTAGGAATTCATCCATTTCTTCTAGCTTATTGTATTTGTGGGCATATAGTTTTTCATAGTATTCTCTTATAATCCATTGTATTTCTGTAGTATCTGTTGTAATTTCTCCTCTCTCATTTCTAATTTTATTTATTTGAGCCTTCTTTCTTTCTTTCTTGGTGAGTCTGGCTAAGGCTTTGTCAATTTTACTTATCTTCTCAAAGAACCAGCTCTTAGGTTCATTAATCCTTTCTACAGCTTTTTTAGTCTCTATTTACTTATTTCTACTCTGATTTATGTTATTTCCCTCCTTCTGCTGACTTTGGGCTTTGTCTGTTCTTTTTTTATACCTCTGTTAGGTGCATTTTAAGATTACTTATTTGCGATTGTTTTTGCTTGTGAAGGTGTCCCAGTATTGCTATGAATTTCCCTCCTATAACCATTTTTGCTACATCCCATAAGAGTTGGTGTGCTCTATTTTCATTTTTGTTTGCCTCTAGGTGTTGTTTAATTACCTCTTTGACTTTTTCAATGATCCAATGGTTGTTCAATAGCATGTTGTTTAGTCTCCATGCATTTCTGACTTTCCCAGTTTTTTGCTTGTGGTTGATTTCTAGCTTCATAGCATTGTGGTAGGAAAAGGTGCTTGAGATGATTTCAACCTTCTTAAATTTATTGAGTCTTTTCTTGTTTCCCAACATATGGTCTATCTTTGCAAATTATCCATATGCACTTGAGAAGAATGTGTATTCTGCTGTTTTTGGATTGAATGCTCTATACATACCTATTAATTCTATTTCATCAGGTGTTTCATTTAAATCTACCATTTCCTTATTGACTTTTTGTCTGGCTGATCTGTCCATTGGTGTAAGTGGGATGTTGAGGCCTCCTACTATTATTGCATTGCTATTAATTTCTCCCTTTAAGTCTGCTAATAATTGCTTTATGTACTTTGGTGCCCCTGTGTTAGGTGCATATACATCAATAAGTGTTATGTTCTCTTGGTGGAATGTCCATTTTATCATTATATACTGCCCCTCTTTGTCTGTTATTGTCTTTTTTAACTTGAAGTCTGCTTTGTCTGACAAAAGTATGCAAACACCTGCTTTCTTTTGTTTGCCATTAGCTTGGAGTATTGTCTCCCATCCCTTCACTCTAAGCCCATGTTTGTCTTTAGAACTGAGATGCGTTTCCTGGAGGCAGCATATGGTTGGGTCTTGTTTTTGAATCCATCCAGCTACTCTGTGTCTTTTGATTGGAGAATTCAATCCATTTACAGTTAGAGTGATTATTGATATATGAGAGCTTATTACTGCCATTTTATCTCTTGTTTTTTTGGTTGTTTTATGTTTCCATTGTTTCTCTTCCTTTGTATTTCTGACTGCCATTTCATTTTGGTGGTTTTCTGAGGGCAGTTTCTATTTTCTCTCTTTTTGTGAATTGTAGCTCTGCTCTGTTTTTTTGTTTAGTGGTTACTGTAAGGATTTTTGTCCTTTTTATTTTACGCATATGACTGCAATGAACAGTATATATCACACTTCTTAAGTAATAAGCTATTTATCAAAAATTCTAAGTATTTTACACTTTTTATTTTCATTTCACAGATGTCTAAAATTAAATATTAGTGCTACTCAAAATGCATGTCAATAACAATTTAATACTTTTCCCTGATTTAATTCAACTACACCTTTTCCCAAAAGTGTTCTGCATTAGACTTTGCTCCAGATCACGTAAGATTTAATGTGCAAACAAATATACTGCCTGTCTAATATTTTGTGCTAAATGACATGCTTTTTCAGAAGACCTAGTTACAGAACTACTGAGAACAAATAGATAAAAAGAGTCTTTGAGTCTTAAAAACATATGCTATCAAGCCTATCAGTTCAATGCTTCAAGAATGAAAATATGACACCTTTTGAATTCTGATTATTCTTTCCATGAATACATAAGCAATTTATTAAGATATACTCACATAGAATTGCATTTTTAAAACATGATGTGTAGGGAGTTCGTGAAAGTGACACACATTTCAATGTTAAAAAATGAATAACTAGCCAAGATATATTTTATTTTGTGTTATAAAACATCAGTGTCTTAAATATGTTAAATTGCTTTTTAGATGCTTCACTGGTCTTGAGAAAATCATCTACCATGCTAAATCAATGGATCTCTAGGGGATAAAATTCTATTCATAATTCTCCTTTGAATATAAATATGATGATATTGGGCAAAATGAGATTTCCATGTAAGTGAATTTAAGATTGTAATTCACTTTCAAGATTTTTAAATAGTGATATTAAAATGGAAATGAATAGCAAGCTATAAAGGGTTTTCTGCTTCTACATGTGAAGCAATGGTTAAATTAATTGTCAAGACAGGTTATGCAATTATCTGAGTTTATAAAATGTAGCAAACATCTTTATTGTTTAATCAATATCTAAACAACAAAGTTCAAATTCCATTGGTTTGTCCAAATCTGTTTTTCCATCTTTAGTTCCTTTTCCCTTTTACAGACTCTAGCAAACCTACAATCAACTGAAATATTAATCACTCTGGGACAAGTCCCTGTAACTTCCTGCCTGTGTTTGTCTGCTCCCACTCTTCCCTCTATCAAAAATACTTTTTTCTTTCCAATGTGTGCCACACGGGCTCTACCTAAATGTCATATTGTCCTCTGAAAATCCATTGTATTTGTGAATACTTATAAACCAGCTTACCAGAGTTACTTACTTATAAACTACTTGAGGTCAGATTTTAGTAAATAGCAGACACATTTTTAAAATTTTATTTTAGAAAATAGTAATATGAAGTAAGAAGTTTTTTCCCCCGAGACATTCAGCTTCCTTTCAGATCTACCATTAGACCCTTTTCTTACCCGCTCTGAAGTTTACCTGGATTCTCACTGACTCCCAGTGTGTCCATTTCCCAGTCCTCTCTGATGTTTCCCAGGAGCCCCAGATCATTGCTTGTCTCAGAGTTCATGCCTAATGTTCCAAGGGCAACATGAAGCTAACAAGCCTAAATCTGAGTTCACCACCCTTCTCCATATAGTCACTGCTATTGGTGGTACCACTATGTTTTCAGTAACTAAAGCCAAAAACTTGGAAATCATGCTAAAAATCTTCACCTTCCTAACCTCCTTTATTCACCCAACCACCCGAACCTCTGATTTTCCTTTTTGTCAAATTATTTCAAATCAATTCTTTTTTCTTTTTCATCGCTATTGCCCTGCTTAGCTCAGGAGCTTGGTGTGTGTTTCTGAGATGTCTGCAGTAGCCTCGCCTTCATTTACATCTTCACTTCACTCTACTCCAATCCAGCCCTCAAACTTCTTTCATTTCAACCCATTTCTAAGATGTCAATCTGTCAAAGATGGCTTCAAACTGTCTATTTACTTCCTATTGCCCTTAGAAAATATTTAAGCTCAAACTATTTTGCATGGCTTTTCAGAATCTGACTTCTTGCTTTTGCTAAATACTTTCTCAAACACACTCACACATAAACAGTAATTTTCTCAACATTTCTAAATATGCTTTGATAGAATTTAGACTATAGGATAAAAATTATGTTCTCTTTCAAGGACATGGAGTAAAGATCATCAGTGTTGCTGATTAAGGACAATTCCTCATATATTAAATGTCAAAGAGGCATATAGTTAATAAGGTTGGAATTATTTCACCAATAATTAACAACTATAACCAAGATTTTCAGATAAGTAGATGATCCCCTACCTTCTTCAGGTATTGCGATAGAGGGATGACCTTTCTGGGTTCATACAAACTGAAGTGTGACTAAAATCTCCATGGTTTCTCACCTGACATCACTACTTAGAGCACTTGAACCTAGAAAACTTTCCAGCAAACGTTACCTGTCAAGAGACCTGGTACTAGAAAAATCTCAGTAATGATCTCATTTAAGTTCTGATTTTGTTCAGTGTAGCTTCAAGAGTAAATCACCAGTGTAATTTGCTTGACAACCATACAAATGCACTTAGACTAGACATAAAGTAAGACATGTGGGGCCACTTTTACAGCACTGTTAGTCTGAGGTTAGTTGAATTTAATTCATTCTTGCTGACAATATTTAGATAAGGTCATTTATTTACTGAGGTCCTTCCTCCTTTATCAATATATACCGTAGCATTCATACTTCTAATCCCTGTAAAACTGGGCCATAAGACCACATGAGTCCAAGCTATTTTCAAATGATAAAGATATATGCCAAAAAGAATGTAGAAGAGCAAGAGGAGATATTATAACCTTCAGATAGTAAAGAAAATATATCTACTTAACTTTCTTCTGTTTGCAAACTATGAGGGAATGAAAAAGAGGGAACGTATAACCAAAACTACAATATCTATGCAGAAGGACTGCCAAGGTCATTGAAAATATGAGAGGATCCCTGGCCTACAGAATCCAATGGACTCTCAGAGAAGAGAGCTCTCCAGTGGGTGGCCTCGTCCTCATCTGAAGAACAAAAGCAAAACTTTTGGTTTGAAACAAGATCTAAACACAGAGAATGCTGTGGGAGCCTCCCTGAACCCCCTTGGACAGTGTGGCGTATTAGAGAGGTCATTAGGAGCCTAGAAATCTTTGCAAGCAAACTTTGCAAAACACAGAGCAAGGAGGCCCCCAGGTGGTGGTGCGCAGCACTGCACAGCTCATCTTGATCAGCTGAGATTTATCAAAGCCAGCTCACTTCACTGTCCACTCAATACGTACGTATTTGAATACACGTTACATACCAAGCATTAGTCTTTTGAGTGACATGGATGAACACAGGAGACAAATATCTCTGCCTTTCCGATTGCTCTCCCTCCCCTTGCCTTACACACACACAAACTCACATTATACTGGGACCTTCCTGCAGGCATTCTTGTACATTATTATTCCTTAAATATCTGTTCCAATAAGAACTCGTGCCATTCAAATACAAATAACGAAACAGGAAATTGAAATAGGATCTATAAGCATTCTGTAAGGAAAAAAGTGATAATGAACAGAAAAATAAAAATCAAGGCATTTTAGGGAAAAACACATTTTGTCACAGAGCCAAAAAGAGTGATTAGTCAATTCCTCATGGAGTCAAAAAAATATAATAAAAATGACCTCTGTAAATAGAGCTCAAAACAAAGACTCAAGTAGGAAATTATAAAACAATATAAAGGGATTTTAAAAATCAGCAGGCAGATCTCAGGAAAGAAACCTAATCAAAGAAAAGCATCAGAAAACTCTTAGCCACACTGGAAGCAGCTACAAGAAGAATGGTCACTTCATAAAAAAAATGAAAATAAAAATGTCAGAGGAGAATAAGAAAGTGAGTGAGATGCAAAGAAATGCACAATTAAAGAGATGTTATATGTGCTTAGCCGATATCCTTAATGAATAAAAAATTAATGGGACCAAAAAAGATGTAATTCAAAGAAACTTTCTCAAAATGAAAGAAATCTTGACTCTACAAATAGAAAGGTACTCCAATATCCCTCAACAAAATTCACACAGTTGTCTCTAGAGTTATGTCTTATGATATTCACCAGAATCAAAAAATAAAATAAAAATCACTATGAATGTCAAAGCAATAAAATAAAAACAAAGGCATATATTCTACAAAAGGATAAGATTCAGACTGACTCCAGGCTTCTATGCACCATCATCCAACAGTACAAAACAGTGGAGCAGTACCTACAATGACTTTATTGAAACATGCGTTTCATGAATTATCTATATTTCTAAATTAGAGCTAGAAATCTTAAAGGATTTGGGAAAAGGCAGATATTTCCAAGTATGTATTAACTCAGGAACTATGGTTATCATAAGTAATTTTGTAAAAAAACATTAAGAACAATATTCCCCAAACAGGGAATAACTAGAAATGTCTTTTCATTCACTGACTCTAAATTCCGATCTACTTAAGTCTAATATTTAGGCGTCACTGAGAGAATCAGGTATATAAGACAGGAAGTAGATGTTATAAACCACAACAGTGTAAATATAATAAAATAACTAAAAGAATTTCAGAAGGAAAAAGAAAAACAATGCGAGAAAGTGAGCATTCAAGATTGCGGCTTTCTAGCATTAAAAAAAAACAAAATCAAACAAATCCATTAAAAGGAACCTACACTGAACTCTTGCAGCTCAACAATGAAAGTATTCTCCACCTTGAGCCCGTATTCCAGAAACATCCAGATATTTTTTGTCATTAATGAGAAGAGAACGTGCCTTACTATTTAAAGTTTCTATAACTTTACACATCTATGAGACCCCATTTTTTGGAAAAGCAAATCCACAGTTTTTTCACTGATGTGTATTTTATTTTTCCTTCATAATCTTGCTCTGCATGCTGTCTTGTATGAGATTTTTCCTAACTCTCCTTAAAGATAGCAGTAGTCACTTTTTCCTCTCTAAATGGGCATGTAAGTCTATTGTTTTACTTATCATATTGTACTTAAAAATAGATTTGAACATTCCCCTACTATTAAATTCATTCATTCTATTCTGCACCAGACACTGACTCAGACGCTTCAAACAGAGCAGTGAGGAACCAAAGGCCCCACCATTTGAAACTCACGCTCTACTCGCTACAAGAGCCTTCCAGGTGGCCTCCGTGTGCTGTTCCTCCCGGCATCTGCAACACCAGCTCATTCACGTGGAAACAGTAGAAGGAGTGAACAAAGAGAACCTTATCACTTGATGGTATCAATGTCAATTCCTGTTCATCAAACTGTTATATGCTTATGAAGCAGAGAAGGATCTCTATTCATTTGGTATTTAATCTGTTAATATATCATCTATTTATTTAGTATGTATCACTTTATCATATGTCACATATTAAATTCTGTAAACAAATATATAATATAGGGAATTCATATATATGTATGCATATATGTAAATGTACTATTTACATATGTGTAAATAAATATGCATATTTACATGCATGCAAATATATATGTATTCCCTATCTTCTTATATTTTTTACATATATTTTTTCCAAAGTACTTACAATCTAACTGGATAGAAAATAAAAGTGTGAAAACATTAAGTGATAAAGGGTGTGCTAAGGTCTACAGCAAACTGTAGGAAATACAATGTAGTTGAAAATACAGTCTTATGACATACATTTTTTCACTCAAAATTGCATATTTAATTATTTAGGGACTTTCTGTGGATCGGCAATGCCCTTGTTACACCTCTTCCTCCTGTTTGCCATTTAGACACTTCACCCTGTCTCAGCTTTCCCAGGATGGAGGCACTTGGAGAGGTGAGACGCTTTTCTGCCAGCAGCTCTAGGTAAAGGTTAGGAGGTACAGACTTTTAATATACTGACCTAAATGTGACTAGGGAATTACTTGTGAATTTCAATTCATTCTACTCTCATATCTCATTATCTTAGATAATTAGAAGTAGCTATGTTTTTGTGATCAAGGACAGACTTCGGTTGTGTTGTTGATGAAGTTATGTTAGAGCACAAGATAGATACTAATAGAATTTGAAAAGTATTACATAATACTACGTTTAATAATTTCTGGAAATATTGTGTTGTCCTTTACATATATTTTTAAAATATACCAGTAGTGTTTAACTCTCCATATTACGTACAAAATTATGTTTCACAAAATGAAGAGTTGAGAATAACAAATTGTTCACAGAGATGAAAGACATAGAAAAGTGAACAATCATTTATTCAACATCCACTTAATAAATTTTATTCAACTCCCCCTAGTTACCAAGCACTCTTTTAGGAGGTATGCTGTGGCAGCGTCCCACATATAAAGTAGAGGAAGATGGGCACAGATGTTAGCTCAGGGCCAGTCTTCCTCAGCAAAAAGAGGAGGATTGGCAGCAGTTAGCTCAGGACTCATCTTCCTCAAAAAAGCAAGTGCTGTCCTTAAAAATACTTGCAAATTAGAGCCAATGATGAATTGCATCAAAATTTAGCGTAAATTCATGGTTTTACACTCAACCATAATTCAATAAGAACAATTCTGAATGTGTGCACTTGCATGTGTGGACATGTGTGTGTGTGTGTTTCCTTGTAAGGGACAGAAGGAATTCAATAAGAAGTTATCCTATCACTCTCTTTTTTAATCTGATTTGATATAGGATTATGTTTTAAATCATCTAGAGTATTACATATTTCAATCCAATCATCTCAGTTACGGTTTCTCTTAACCAAAATTTTGGTTAATACTGATTGGCAATGACTTTGAGAATCAACAGTTCTGCCTTCTGTGCGACCAAGTGAGTTTCAATTTCTTAACAGAATGAATCTGGAATAATGGTGGAATAATAAGTGCTAAAAGCTCTTCATAAGAATTATTTTAGTCAGGGAGATTTTCTTTACAAACAGAATCAATATTTTTCATTCTATTATACTGCTTTATGAAACTAAAGGGTTTGCGGTTTTTTGTTTCTTTGTTCATGTATGTACATTGTAATAATGAAAGCATTCAGAAGAACTTGAGGCAATAAGAAAAAGAAGTAACAGAAATTGGTAAAAGTAAAAAATATTAATAAAAACTCAGAATGAAATCAAATTTTAGGAATTACATTTTCTTAAAGCCGGTGGTGGTGTTTACACGCAACAAATCTGTTCTTAATCTAATAAGATAGTCTGAAATTGTCACACACAAAAATACTACTCTTTGTGAAACTTGTTTTTAATTAAATGCAACAAAATGTCTTCAGCCATATCTTCTCTGAGAACTGTCGTCTAGGGTGCTATCAACCACCTTAAGGAAGCCTATTTCAAGTTTATATAGCAGAGAAATGTTGACCTCCTCTCCAAAGAAACCACAAAGAGGAGGTTTTCCCTTCCTGGGTGGCACAGTCTTTTCCCATGGGGATTTGGAGGGAGAATCAAGTGCCCAGGGACTGGGCTGCCTAGTTCGGAAGGTTTAGACATTCAGGCAGGAGACCTTTGCTTCTAGAAAATTTGTCTCTCTTCAGAGGCTGACAACAAGAGCCTCTTCTTCCCAGCAACCAACCTGGATCATATTATGTTGGGTGAGGGATGGGAAACAACTAAATAAGCAAACAGAACCCAAAATAATAAAAGCACCCTGTGGCATACACAGGGCAACACTCAAAACATGCAGATGAAGTGTACACCTCCAGCAGTGGGTGCCCACATGATCACATCGCCAGAATCAGCGGCACAGATTAGAGCACCATGCCAGGCAGAAAGACACTCGCTGAGGGAGCCCAGGGGTGCTGGGTCCAAGATGAGGAAGCCAGGAAGGGATGAAGTTTAGCCTAAGAAAAATAGGTGAGTGCTTCTATTCCATACATTGGGAGTTACTGAGAGCAGGGACAGTATCTTATTCCTTCTTGTATTGCCAACAATTCCTGCTATAAATTTGTGAGACCAACTGAACAAGAGATTGAGAAAGTTAAAAACAGTGGTTCTTGCTAGGGAAAATTTATCACCTTCCCCAGTTTTATACATTTGTCCTAGTGTGCAGGATTGAGAGTCAGATGTTCAGCATGCTACCAGTGAGTCGATTGATAACAGGACCTTCACTTTTTTGGTTTGTTTACAAGATGTTTCTCCTGGCAACCCTCCCCCTGCAAACCTCCTGTGGATGGAAAACTTATGTCCGATGACATGCAAAACTCTCAATTGTTCATTCATTGCGTTTCATAAATCTGTGTGACCAAACTCCTATCAAGGTATGGAATATCAGGGTCACATACTCCTTCCAAATCAATCTCGGCCCCTACTCACCCTCAGAGGCAACCATTCTTCTGATCGTTTTCACATCACAGATTAGTTTTGCCTGTTCTACAATTGCAACATGAATGCAATCTGATACAATATATCCTTTTGCGTAAAGTTTCTTGTTTTCAGCAAAATGTTTCATAGAGCCATCCACGTTGTATCATGTATTAGAAATTCATTCTTTTTTTATGACAGAGTAGTGTTCCATTGTATGAATATACTACAGTTTATTTATCCATTCTACTATGGATGAATATCTGAAATGTTTCCAGTTTGTTTCTTATGAATTTATTATGAATAAAGTTATAGTAAATCTTATTTACAAAAATTTTGTGAACATGTGTTTTAATTTCACTTGGGTAAAAATCTAGGAAGGTAGGTACATGTTTTGGTTTATAAAAAACTTCCAGATATTTTCCAAAGTGATTGTAGCGTTTTTAATTCCAACCAACAATGCATGAGATTTCCAATTGCAGCACTATCTAGACAACTTTTGGTGGTGTCAGTATTTTGAATTTAGTTAATTCTGGTGAGTGCCAAATCTTGACTTTCATTTTCAGTTCTCTAATGACTAAGGATTTTGAGCTTTTTTTATGTGCTTATTTTCCATTCATAAGTCTTCTTTTGCAACATATCTGTGAAAATCTTTCACCTGCCTCATTGAATTTTTTTTACTCATTTTGTTGGGTTCTAGAGATCTTTATAATTCTGGAGACTGTTCCCTTGCCACAAATACGATTTGCAACAATCTTCTCTGTGGTTCTCCTATTACTTCCTACAACAGTGTCTTTTATTAATAATTTATTATCAATAATAATAATTTTGATGAAGTCTAATTTGTTATTTTAAAGTTTTCTGATTTTACCTTGTATGTTTAGGTTTACGAGCAATCTGGGATGGTTATTATTTGTATACTGTGTGTTTCTTTATTTTTGTGTATTGTGTGAGGTAAGATTTGATGTTAATTTTTTCTGTATAGATATCCAGCAAAAGTTGTTTAATAGATACTCATCTCCCCATTGAATTGCTTTGGCACCTTTATATTTTTAACAAGTGATCTTATAAGTCTGGGGTCTATTTTTGAGCTCTCTCCTGTTTCACTTACTTGTCAGTTATGTCAGTAAAACAGTCCTGATTACCCTAGTTTCAAAGAAGGGGTGAGGTCAGCTACTGTAAGCCCTTCAAATATGTTCTTTTTTTTTCAAGATTATTTTGGATATTTAGGTCTTTTGAATTTCCATATCACCTTTGAATTAGGTTGACAATGTCTTTTAAAAAGACAAAAGAAGGCTGCTGCTATTATGATTGAAATTGTCTGTCAAATTGTGGACTACTGACATATTAAAACAGTAAATCTTCCAACCTGTTAACACGGTTTATCGGGGGTTTTTTTAGTTCTTTTTGACATTCCCATCAGCAATGTTATGTTGCTTTCATTGTAGAGGTCCTTCATACGATTGTTAAATTTATTCCTTAAGTGTTTATGGTTTTGATACTATTTTATTTGCAACTGCTTATTTTATTTTATTTTCGAATTTTTTGCTGCTTAAAAAAAAACAATTTTATTTTTGTATGTGAGGTTTGTACCCTGCAACTTTATTAAATTAACCTCAGTTCTAAAAATTATTTTGTAGGTTCCTTAGAAAATGTTTCAATGTAAACAATTGTCATATGGAAATAAACGGTTTTACTTCTTCCTTTCCCATGATTCTAGCTTTTATTTCTTTTCTTTGACTTATTTCAGGGACTCAGACAACAGGACAATGTTGAACATAAGTGGAAAGAGCGAACATTCACCTTTGTCCTGAACCTAAGGGCAAGTGGTAAATATTTCACTATTGTTAATGAATGTTAGATATTGGGTTTTTTATTGATGCCCTTTCTGAGATTGAGGAAGTTTTCTTCTATTTCTAGCTTACTCATATTTTGATCATGAATAGGTATGGATGTCTTCCAAATGCTTTTTTACACTTATGGAAATGATTTTATGTTTTCTTGTTTTTATTTTCTAACAAGGTAAATTGCATTGCTTGATTTTCAAATGTTAAATCACACTACCATTCCTACAGTAAATCATAGCTATTTGGTCATGGTGTTGTTAATTTTTTTACATATTGCTGAATTCAGTTTGCTAACATTATGCTAAGTAATTTTCAATCTATCATCTATTTCTTCCTTTAATCCTGTCTATTTGCCACACATTTTTTGAAAGCTCTGTTGTTAGCTTCTTCCACATTTATGATTGCTATTGACAGGTCACTCTTTATCATTATCCACCCATCTTTCCATTTTTCTCATTTACAATGAATCATCACCTTCTATGATGTGGCAGGCACTGTATTAGATGCTTAAATTAAAAAAAAAAAATTAAAAGTCAATATTTGTCTCCAATAATCCACAATGTAGTTGTGGAGGAAAACAGCAAAACTAATAATCCAAATTTGGTGTAATAAGTCCTGTATTTTGAACTGTACATCACAAAACATGAGGTGCACAAACAAAAGTGCATCTTTAAAGAGGAGTTGGCACTTGAATATCTATAAGTTTCATCCAGGTATGTCTGTGCACAGGAACACTTTTGCGGCTATTTCAATGTGTCACTCTCCCTGATGAGCATAGCCACATGGATTTTGAGTAAAGACATTTTATCACTGGTATAATCCAGTTCGCTGATGTTAGAAGGACGGACGCATTGTCTTAAATTCTTGTTTGGACAGACATGCTCAACTAACTATATCGTTCTTTAAAAAGACTTTTATGTACCTATAGCCACATAGTGTAGTTAATTAATATGATATGTGGTAATTCCAAACATAGTTTCCCTTCTTTAGGGTAGGATCATCTCACTGAATTCATACCCATCATAGGTACCATTGAGGCAGAAGAGAATTCTCATTTAGTTCTTGGGGAGTTGTAATCTTGTAAGTTTGCCAATGCAGTGACTACCTCCAGGACTTACACTTCCAATGGGTAGTAGAGACATTTTCACCAAGTAGCAGAAAGGCTACCCTAGGCCCATGGATACCACTGTGACCTAAATCAATGAAACATTAGATAAAAGAGTTTCTCCCGCAATTGATAAAAGACAATACAACTGGATTTCCGTGTTAAGAATCCAAGAGATGTTGAGTCTACCTTCCCATGTGGGTATCATTTTATGCCTAACCAACTGGAGAAGAACATTGCAAGTTTCACTGCTTGAAAAAGAAGCTGATGAATATCATGTTGAGAATTTGTGCTTGTCTACAGGCAGTTATAAACTAGGCAGTAATATAATGAGTCTGTCGCCCAAAATCATCCATCACCTGTCTCAACATTAAGATAGCTTAATTTCCATAATAGCTAAATTGCATAATCACTTCTCAATGCATAATTATTAAGTGGAGTCAAGCATTGCATAGGCAAAGTGTCTGGATCATCAGTTCCAGGCATTTCAATACCTTAAACATGAGGCCAACAGTTTGTGTCACATGGACAGCAGCATGTTTTTACAAAGAATTAGTAAATTGAATGAAAAGCATGATATCTAATGTATTATAGATTCTATGGTTTTCTGTAAGCTCCAAATTGGTACATTTTGGTTATTTTACACATGACTTCCTCCTTTCATGACCATTAAAATTCACTGAACTAACTATTCTACAAATCCCTGGGAATCCACAGCTCTTGCCTGGATGAAAATTTATATAAACTTATCTTTCTGAAGTTAAAAGGTAGTAATAAAATATGAAACCTATACATCTTTGAAATTTTAGGAATTATGCGATTACGATTATTAAAATAGATTTGTGGTATGACTATGCTCAAAATATATGCTTCCTCATAAAATGAGCAATTTACTTAGAAGTAATGTGGTCCATTTCCTTTTATCACAAGACCACCAAAGTTCCTAAGACTTTAAAAATACGATGTTAAGACATGATGGTTTACAGCAATTGCTTGCAGGACAACTCTAAGTTCTCACGTTTCTAACCAAGACTGTCATTTGTCACTGACTTTTAATGATTTCTGAGGAAGAAAAAATTATCATTCTCTTTCCTCTTGATTTATTCTGACTGTCTAATATACAACCCTAACTCTGAATTTTTATGAGGCATCCTTCAAACATCCCTTGGTACAGTGGGTGATGAGCTGTTCTTTAGACTAATAATATTTTTCTGTTGGCCTCTACAAATTTATTGGGTTCTAGATATCTCCATTCGATAAAATACTGAAATGCAATGTTCTGTATAACAATTTTGGAGGAAGGAATTATGGGAGGTGGTTTAAATTAAATACATCAGCTAACAATGCTGTAAAATTCATGTTCTCTCTCAGTGTGGTGTGAAACATCTTACATACCAGGAGATAACATCTGGATGTACCAACCCTAATTAAGCAAACACAGCAGGAAAGATCTCCTTATTGCTAACCCATCTGACACCTGCAAATTCCTCATTAAACTGCACATACCAGTGAGAAGAAGGGTTTAGCATTAGCAAAGCCTAACTCCACCATTCAGTGCTAAATCTAAGGCAAGCCGGTGAAATGAGAAATCTAATATGTGTTAAATGTAGACGCTCAACTGCCTTGCTTTACTTTTAAAAGTTAGTGCTAAATCCACTTTTAAATTTTTTAGTGTACAAAAATACACCACATTTTTCATACTAATTTTATCATGTAATTGGTAAATTCAGTATATAACTTCTTATTTGAATATATGTTATTTTAGGTTTTGAGGTTTAATAAAACCAGAAATAAGGCCAATTATTCTTCCCTTTAGGAATGTGTTATCTCTTCCTCAAGAAAAATATTCCAAGAAGGGGCCCGTATAACTCTACTTGAGGAATATTTTCTAGGGGGAAAAAGATGTTTTATCCACAAATAAGGTTTGGTAAACACTAAATTCTTTTCTCTATCTTGAATGGTCACATTTCGTACTAACGTTGATGTCTTTGAGAGTTGCTGCAGTAAAAACTCTTGTTTTCTTTCATGATAGAACCCTTTTCATCCCACTGAAATACTCGTTAGAAGAATAAACTCTTGTGCAACCTATCCTAGAATATTCAGTGATGTTAATTTCATTTAGTATTTGCAAAAAAGAAACTCATATAGTAAAGCTAAATAGCCCCTCTTGCAATTTCAAGATCCTGTCCACTTGAAGAGTTGGCCTAAGACAATATGCTGAGAAATCATTGAATGCCCAACATCTGGCAGCTGGAAAACTGGTATGAATGAAATCAGGTCATGTCTTTCAATCCCTAACCCCTCCTCTCGCTCAACTAAAAAAAAAAAAATGACAATGCCCATTATTCAAATGTGATGCTAAGTAAGTATCTGTCTAAATAACCATATGGCCAAGTGAAATAGTCAAGTCCAACAGGTTACTAGAGTGTTACCATTTCCATGGGTTTGGTGGGTTGAAAACAGCAGAGGTCCTTCCAGAGTTACTTACTTTATTCTACAGATGGTAGATTAACCTGTCTTTGTAATTATTGACAGTTGCACTGTCCCTTGTGTCATGCCATCACAGTACTTCATTTGATGGAGGATGCAACTAAAGATTAAAATCTAAGATAACTTTGAATTTTTCATTGATCATTTTCTCCACATGATAATTTTGTTGGGTATAATAAGCAAGTGTTAAATGGACCATTTGATCAGTTTTTCCAAATGAGTATACACATATAAACCACACTATAAAGATAAAAAGTTATTTTATGCTGTGCCAGGGGTTCCCAAGATCACCCCTCAGGTTGGTGATTCACTAGGAGGATCCCAGGACTCAGCATCTAGTCATCCTCACAGCAGTGATTTATTACAGCAAAAGGATACCAAGTCAAATCAGCAAAGGGAAAAAGCACACACAGTGATGACTACAAGAAACCAGGCATGAGCTTCCAAGAGTCCTCAACCAGTGAATTCACACAGGATCAGCTTCATTCCTCCAGCAAGTTTTGACGGCACATATGGAATGTTGTCTTCCATGGAAAATCATGGGAAACCTAGTGCCCATGGTTTTTATCAGAGTTGATCACGTACACACAATCTACCTCGAATGTATGAATGTTTCAAACTCTAAGACTGCATATGTTCAGCATAAACCAGTCATTTTATTTGCATAAACAGTTTAGGCCAGTGAACCATTCTTATCAGAGAATGGTGTGAATCTTCCTGAAATACAAATTCCCAGATGCCAGTTAGAGACCACCTTGCAAGCAGGCCTTGCTAAAGGTCACAGTCTCAGGCCTGCTATGGTAAATCTTTTCTGCATGTGTGTCCTTTGCTAGCCAGTCCTTCAAGAAACCACAGATCTACTTTCCATCAAGATAAGTTAGTTTTTCCTATTCTAGAAATTCGTATAAATGGAATCACGTAGGATAACATAACGTCATTTGACCATTTAATTTTCATGTATAATTCATAATTATAAATGTTTGGGGGTTTGATTTAGTCTGCACTCTGTATTGCAACATTTGACATCTCAGGAACCACGGCCATCAGCAGCACCAGGCTCACCTTCACATTTCCACTAGAAAGGAGAGAAAAGTCTCCAGTCAAGTGTCCATTTGAAAATCTCATCTATCTTAGTTTGTTTGAGTGGCTATGACAAAACACCAGAAACTGGGTTGCTTTTAAACAACAGAAATTTATTTCTTACAGATCACGAAGCTGGAAAGTCCAAGATCAAGGTGCCGATATGGTTGCTTTCTGGTGAAGGCCCTCTTCAGGGTTGCAGACTGCCAACTGCTTGCTGGATCCTCACACGGTGGTAGAAGCTACAGAGCTCTCTGGGGTCTCTTTGATCAGTTCACTAATTGCAATCACGAGGGCTCCACCCTCATAACCTAATCACCTCCCAGAGGCTCCACCTTTCCCGATTAGGATTCAACATGTGAATTTTGGAGGAACGCAAACACATACGAAACATAGCACCAGCAAAGAATTATGATTGGCCTGAATTGAGTGATGGCTCTTTTCTGACCAAGCCTGGAGAAAAGAAGGTGTCCAAAAATAGACCCACACATTGATGTTGACCAAGGGCAAACCAATTCAACGAAGAAAAAACAGTGTTTTCCACAAATGATGCTAACACAGTAAAATATCCATATGACAAAAAGATGAACATTCTTCCCCTACCTCATATATTATACAAAAAAATAACACAAACTGTTTTATAGACCTAAATGTATAACCTAAAACTATAAAACTTTTAAAATAAAATAGAGAAGAACATCTACCATGGGCAGGCAAAGATTTCTTAGATATAATACAAAAACCACAATCCATAATAGTAAAATTGATCAATTTATTTAAATAATATGACATTATAAAGAAAATGTACAGAGAAGCCACAGATTGGAGAAATTACTAGTAAATCTTATATCTGATGGAGAACTTGTATCAAGAATATATAAAGAGCTCTCTAAATTCAATAATCAGAAGACAAGCTATCCAATAAAAAATGGCTGAAAGTACATGAAAATGTATTCAGCATCATTAGTTACAAGGGAAATGCAAATTAAAACCACAATGTAATACCAAAATACATCTAGTAGAATGATTCAAAAGGGCTGGAGGGAAAGCATTGGTGTAATGAGAATGTTCTATACCTTGATTATGGCTTGGCTGCACAACTGTCAAAACTGTCAAAACCCAAAAATTAAACTAAAAAGGACAAATTGTATTGTATCTCAATTATAGCTAGATTTTTTTTTAAAAAGGAAAAAATCATAAGTGACAAACAATATTCATACATAGATGAAATTGTAAAGTGAATGTTTTGTTTGGCTTTTTGAAGTATGTTCTTCAATTATGTGCCAGAAATTATAAATAGTAAGTAAATTGACTGAACATAGTAAAGTTATCAAATCTGAGTAAATATTACCTCACATATGTTTTTGGACAGATAGATTATAGATAGATAGATAGATGATAGATTTGATATAGATATGGGAATATATGTTCATCTTTAACATGTTTTTCCTCATAAAGCTTTTTAAAATAGTAATTGTTAAGCCAAAGTAATTACTGACAAGTTGTAGTCTTCTGAACTAGGCTAAATAACACAAACCCTAATAAAAGACAACTCGTTTAAAACAAAAACAAATTAACATAATCCAGTGCTGTTTCCTAAGGAAATGAATGACTCTTCAATTTTGGTAATTAAAGAAAGTATTAGGGGCCAGCCTAGTCGCATAGTGGCTAAGTCCACATGCTCTGCTTTGGCGGCCCAAGGTTCCCGGGTTCGGATCCCAGGGGCACATCACACATTAAGCCATGCTGCAACAGTGTCCCACATACAAAACAGAGGAAGACTGGCATAAATGTTAGCAGCAACGATCTTTCTCAAGCAAAAAGAGGAAGATTGGCAACAGATGTTAGCTCAGCGACAATCTTCCTCACAAAAAATTAAAAAGTATTAGATTTCAATAAAATGCTTTGGCACATTATCAAGAGTATATGTATTAAAATTCAACATCTCCTACAGGTTGGTCACGATCCTGCCTCTATTTACCACCCTTGCAAAATTTCCATCTATATTTTCAGTTGTATACGCTTTCCTGCTTCTGCTTTTAAGAAGAATCATTTATTTTGTGCTTTACATTTGAGCTTTATATTTTACAAAAAAGCACAATGAATCACAGGAAGTTTTATCAAGATCAGTAATTATTAATGGAGGTAGGATTTGGACCCGGGGAGTCTGAATCTAGAGTCCTCCCTATTAAAGGCTACAGGATACCACTAAGGAAAACTCACTGTGAATTTTGGTGTAGACATATTTCTGTATCAGTCTGTGAATGCTGTTTGATATTGACCCTCTAGAGCTAGAGCCTAAGGCAAAAATGCATATCAGATCACACCCGTTAAGGATACTTTGGGGGCAGTTAATGAGAAAACATCCCAAGGAAGGTTAGTTTACCAGGTGGTCTCAGAACGTGAAGGAGACGATTCAAGAAAGAGCAGACATCTCCAAGAGCCCGGCACCCTTGGAAGCAATCAGTCTTGGAGTCTTACTGGAAACACAAAGAAGGCCAGTTGTATGGGTCAAGAAAAAGTTGTACAAAGAGAGAAGTCAAACTGGGCCAGGTCTCCTTGGACTCTCGTGCGTCTATTTGGTTAGGGGATGCATCATAAAATGGCATATGTATAGGGACTAGAAGAATCACTTTTATCACATCTACCATTATAAAGCATTTTGCATTGAGCTAAATAATGCAGATATTCTCATCTCTTCTTAATGATGAAGACGCTGAGGCCACTCACTTGCCAAGATTATAATTTCCGGAAACAGTGCTCAAACTCTGGTCTTTGAACTTCAAATAAAGTGTTCTTTCCCCTTTACCAAATTGCTTCTTGTTTAATAAATTCTGGAAACACAGACAGCTAATCCTTAATGTAGAATTAATTCATTATTGAGGTGTCTGTGCTGCCACATTTAATGAACTTTGTGTATGAGAAGTGGTAAAATCTTAGATTGTTGATACTTTCAATTTTTAATTTAGCTGTTGCTTTTCAGAACCTTAAATTGATGGCCTACAGGATGCAGTATCTTGGAGTTAAGGGTTAACATTGAGACTGTGATGAAACCAAAACAGTTCGGATAATCCAAAGTCTGAGCTATGAATTCTTTTTTTAAGGTATCTGTTTTTATTTCCTAGGAAACTCAATGCAACCTCAGTCATTCTCTCTCAGTTATGCATATGTACATATTTACAGATAATCAAATGTATTAAATATGTATATTTTATACATGAGTTGGTGTATGCTGTGACACATACTATGAGTCCCCAGCCCTGCTCACCAAACCTGCTCAAGCCCAGTCTCCGGCATCTTGTTAAATGAAATACAGTTAAATTAGTTAGGTTATTCCAATAACTTGATTTTTTAACTTATCTCCCACAACCCAAAACATCAGAATCCTCTGCCTTCAAAATATATCCCCCACTGATCACTTGTCACACCTTGCCAAGCTGGTCCACACAGGCTCAAGGCCCATTCATTTCTCACGTGGCCGGCTCTAGCAGCCTCCTTTCTTTTCCCCACCCTTAACTCACTATAATCCAATCACCAAAGGGAAGATCCTAAATGGTACATTGTACCTCATATATGCAATCCTCCTGCTTCTAACTCTTGAATGGCTTTCCATTATATTTGAAATAAAAATCCAAACACGCACTCATGGCCAGCCAAGTCCCACATCATCTATCCCTGCTAACCCCTCAGACCTATCTTCTATCACTCTTGACCTCTCAGAATAAGTCAATAGGGCATGCCCATCTTCCTCCGAAGGTCTTCACAGTTGCTGCAAATTCTGTAACATACCCTTTCCCCCACATCTCCCCAGAGCTGGAATCTCTCTCATCCTTCAAGTCTTTGCTCATTTGTTCCCTTAACAGATAGGTTGTCCATAATCAACTTATGAAAAAACTACTCTCTAAACTTCCATGCCATCACTATCACATTACCCTGCTCCATTTTCCGAAGGCAATTATTATTGCCTGAAATTACGTCATTTATTTTTGTATTTATTTACTGTTTTACCCCTAGATAGTAGGCTCCAAGATGGCAGCAACTCATTTGTCCAGCTCCTTCTTATTAAATATCCAATGCCTTGAACAGTACTTGGTTTCTCCAAGGGGCCTACAGTGGATGCCAGTAGTGGCCTGCCCCATTCTCTCTTCTGGCAAGTGCACCCATCCCCCAGCTGAAGTGAGTGTTGTCCGATAACAGCCGCCTTTTCTGAGGAGATCCATCATTCTCAGGAGGCTACACACTCCTTGCCACATTGGCCAGTGATGACAGACATGGAGTATAAAAGTCTGACCACCCTGCACATGTAGAACTTGGCCAATGGTGACTGACACAGAGTACAACCTATGTGGATGAACACTTCAACCCAATTTGTGCTTCAGAGCTTTTCTGTGGTGTTAGAGTAAAGCCAGTCACCAGCTGATACCACATTCTTTCTTGGCTCTCTCTCTTCCATTCTACTTTATTCCCCTCATTCCCCTTCTGAGAGCACTCCTTAATAAATCACTTAACTTAGAATCTGCCTCTCAAATTCTGCTTCTGAGGAAGCTGAACTAACATGACATTCAATAAATATCTTGTTGGGGTGCCCTGGTGGTGTAGCTGTTAAGTTCGCGTGCTCCACTTCAGTGGCCTGGGGATCATGGGGTCAAATCCCAGGCAGGGACCTACACATCGCTCATCAAACCATGCTGTGGTAGCATCCCACATGCAAAATAGAGCATGATTGCCACAGGTGTTAGCTCAGGGACAATCTTCCTCAAGCAAAAGAGGAAGATTGGCAACAGATGTTAGGTCAGGGCCACTCTTGCTCACCAAAAAATAAATAAATAAACACCTTGTGAGTGAGTGACTGTGGAGGTATTGCTGAGCAAACCCTCTTCGTGAAGGCAGGAGACTTGAAACTTCAAGATACAGTTCCTGTGAACCAGAGGAAAGTCTTGAACATGGAATGCTTTTTGTACTAGCTTAATTCAACTTTTTTGAAATTCTCAAAATCAACGTCTATTTTTAACAAAACAAAAGAAAAAAAGAAATAGCTTTCCTAGTCAAATTTTCTTGAGAAACATTACATAATACAATCCTCTGATAAAAAAGTTTAGAGATTAATATTAGCATATTAAAGAACCTATTTTCTTTAAAGCTGATATGAAATATTCACACTCTAATTCCTGGGACCTGTGACTATGCTGTATTAGACAGCAAAGGGGAATTAGAGTTGCAGATTGAATTAAGGTTGCTAATCAGCTGATCATCAAATAGAGTATCCTGGATTACCCAGACGGGCCCAATGTAATCACAAGGGTCCTTTAAAGTCCAAGAGGAAGGCAGAAGAAGAGTTCACAGTCAGACCAAGAACCATGGAAGGCAGGGGACCTCTAGAAGCTTGAAAACACAGAGTGGATTCTCCCCGAGAGCCTGCAGAAGCAACACCGCCCTGCAGACCCCTTGGTTTTAGGCCACTGAGACCCACTCTGGACCTTTGACCTCCAAGCTGTACGATAATAAATTTGTGTTATTTTAAACCATTTTTTCAGTAATTTGTTACAGCAGCAATATGAAACTAATATATGCAGTAAATAAGCTGATTTACTTTTGTTGAATTTAATGTTCATCAAAAATATTGGGAGAAGAATCATAATTTTCCTTAAATACCTATTAACATTTCTTGTTAAATGTATATTTAATAAATCTAAACATCATTGTTATGATATGTAAATTAAACCCAATTTTCTGAAATGGAGAAAAGTCATTTTTTTACAAAATAATGTTTCTATTTCTGCAAACTGTTCACAAATTCTATCATAGGGGAAAAACTCATGATTAAATATTTAAAGGTACATGGAGCAAAACTTGGCTTGGTGTAAATAATGAAAATACATCTTTTGTATAATTTATGTAGCATGTGGATCTGGAGTCACTCTTTTAGAATGAATATTTATTCAAAACTGATAGAAAACAATCTTACTCTCCATGTAAAATACAGAGAGGACCTTTAAACAAGCAGTGTATTAGCTTCTGAAGCCTTGGATGTGAAGGGAATGTCTAAGCAGCTGTCTCCCAAGACATCCTATCCTTTGCCCCAAAAATATTCAATACGTGATGAATAAAGTCAGTTACATCCTCTGTGCCCAACAGTGTTTACCATTCCAGAGGTTGTTTATTTCCATCTTCTAGCCTTGAAAATATACAAAAAAATAATAATTTTCCTTAATCTTCAAACTACCCTCCTCTTTCTCTATTACCATTGACATTTTTGGAAAAGTGTTTTATATTCATTAACCACCTTCCATTCACCTTCCATCCATTTTAATCTGATCTTTTTAAGATAAAATTGGCATATGATACTGTTTACATTTCAGGTTGCAGTATTATAATTCGGCCACTATAAATACTCCAAGGTGATCATCAACAAAAGTCTAGTTTCCACCCCTCACCATGCAATTGATCCTCTTCCCCCATTTCACCCTCCTCCCAACCTCCTTCCCCTCTAGGAACCATCAATCTGGTCTCTGTACCTATGAGATCTTTCTCTTTTGTTTGCAATCTGATTTTTATTCACCCTCATCTTTGACACTCCTCCTACCGCTATCACCAGTGATTCAGGTTTCGTATTAGTAGATATCCATGTAGCATTTGACGTGCATCAGCATATCTTTGGGTGGACTCAGGAGATGTATTGTAGGTGTAGCCCACTCTGTGTATACAGATGTCTTTAGTGGCATGATGTAGGGTGAAGGTCAACATGTTCAGGACGGTAGATGCAGTGTGGTGGAGTTACCGTGGAACTGGAAACCACTTAATGGATTCTGTATCTAGAGGCTCAAGGAATGTTTGTGAACAGGTTGCTAATCTTGGTATGTTTTCAGGCAAACAATCATAAATAAGGGATTACATCACTTACGTAATAAAAAGTTAAAAGTCACCCTAATTTTTAAAATTTTTTGGAATGCTTATAGTAACGATTTCAATCTGAGCTTAATTAATATGCTTGTGACTCTTGGTGCTGGAAAATTGTATAGTAAAATGCATAATTCCCAAATTCTTTACAAAACTCAATATCACATATTATTGTGTAAATTATTCCTTAAGACTAAAGTATTTAGGTACTCATGGAGATTATTCAATTTATTAAATGATATATTAAGTAGAAAGGAGTATTAATTCAAAAACAAAATTACTATATTTTGATAAAATCCACTGATCTCTGTGTTTTATAATTGTGTGTTCTCTAATAAATGAGAATTTGCAGAATACCCTAATTAGAGCACATGTATGCTTGCCCAATTCTACAAAATTGAAAGTGAAACTGTGTCTTTATTCCTTATATTATTCTTTTAGCCAATTTTTTCTTTTAGCCAATTTTCTCTATGAGATAACCAAATACTAACGTATGAAATTTATACTTTAGAAAATTTTAAACACCCAATTTCATGAGAAAAGCTAAATGCTCAAAGATGTCAAAATTATTGACATTACATAATGGATGATCTTCCAAAAGACTAAGGTACAGCCCGTCATTTAATTTGTCACATCCTTCCTGGAAATTAAAAGCCATATCTTTGGCATGTTGTACCTTTTCCCCATTGACACTTTCAAAACAAGCTGCGAAGTTAAAATGTTCAAGTAATTCCTCTATATCACTAAGTGCTTTACTATTTTTTTTAATTTAAGTCTTATTTTTCAGATAAGGAAGTCTGTTTAGGGTGAAATGGTTAACATTACTGATTACTGAGGGGCTGGCCCCGTGGCTGAGTGGTTAAGTTTGCGCTCTCCGCTGCAGGCGGCCCAGTGTTTCGTTGGTTCAAATCCTGGGCGCAGACATGGCACTGCTCATCAAACCACACTGAGGCAGCGTCCCACATGCCACAACTAGAAGAACCCACAACGAAGAATATACAACTATGTATTGGGGGGATTTGGGTAGAAAAAGGAAAAAAATAAAATCTATTAAAAAAAAATTACTGAGTACCTGCATCTTATTAGCAGGAAAAGTAAGTCAGATTTCATTCTAGCATATAGAAGTTTTAACTTTTATGGACTTTTAATAAATGGACACACAAATTAGCTGTGTTTCTAACATATTGAAATATGTTTTCTTCTTTTTTGCATGAAAATGTGATAAACTAGAACAATGACTTCATTTTCTACGGTTTGAATGAAAAAAACATTTTTGTGGAATGAAAATGTGAGACATCTAAATGAATAAAAACAATTTAATAACAATGAAGTTGTGAATAGTATTTTTCTAAGTTTACATTTCTTTCTTATTACTTTTGTAAGCAGCAGCTACCTGATTAACATCCTTTAAACTGGTAATGCTATTTATAAAAATTTATGTATCTTTTGTTTCCAAAAGAGATAGCAAAGCAGAAGAAATATTTAAACCATACCAAAAGAAAATGAGATTCCAACCATAAATTGGAAAGTATAAAAGTTTGTAATCTAAGGACTCCTTAAGAAAATGTGAGAATGTTTTTGTTCTGCAAGTTACTAAACTTTGAATTGTAGTCCTGCTGAGCAGAGGTGAATCACCTAAATTTTAAAGGCTCTCCAATTCTGTGCAACAGAGAATTACTTGGAAAAATCAAGTTGGGGAATTATCATTCAATTGCTTGGGGAACATGGCTTCAACTGGTATATTTGATTTATTAATATTGATTTTTGTACCAACTTCACAAAGTACATGTTTATTTTCCACTTCAAAATAAAATATCCTCTTTTGGGGAGGGGGATAGATTTTTACTTTAAGTTTTGCTGATGAATGGGTGTCAAGAAAATATTGAACTAATGTTTTATGAGATCTACAATGTTAGGCCCTAGGGAGAAGAAAATGAAAGAAAAGAGTAATTTCCTATCAAGAAGCATGAACTCTAGTGAGGCAGACAGACATAATGTCTTGCATGATGGCTTCTAAGAAGAATTGAGCGCCAGGAAACTTGTTGGGGCAGCCTAGAGAACAGATTTCAGCTCTCACTATTGAGACTTGTTGCTGGAAAATTGTATAGTAAATGATACAATAAGATGCAACAAGGGAGGAGCAGACAGACTGTGCAACTGATAGGAGAAAAAATCATAATTTAAGACAGTATGAAAGAACAGGAAAGAGTTTAGATACCACTGTTCAGATATAGAACCTGCTGGACTTTTCCTAGTAGATGCAGATGCTGTTGAAGGATGAGTATGGGAAACTGCACTCTCCAGCACCCTTCTTTATATCTACTCCAGCTTCTCACAAGTTCTGAGGTCTCTTTTTATCAGGCCCCACATACTCAACTTCCTTTCATCAAAAAGTCCCACGCATGGGGTCTGAAACCTAAACCAACCTGAAATATCTATCCTGGCAGACAATGTGTAAAATTAAATCATTTGAAGATAAAAGGAGGAAAAGAAAGAACTTACACCTTTCCCTGTCCCTCCATTCTGCTTTAACAATAAGCAAAGGATTCTTCTCTCCAGGAGACCACCTTGCTGGCTTGAAGTTGCAATCAGGCCAAAAATGCCATTGAGGTGATTCCTGTGAGAAAATATCATCCCACAGGCCTTTCAGCCCTGAGACCAGTTCCCAGGCCTCTGCTGGCTGAGGAGAGATCATCTTGTGATCTTTTATGTAGTCAACCATCAATGTGTCCAAAGTTTCGACATGCTGCGACTGGGAAGATAACTGTGCAATTTACCAAGAAACAAGATAAGAAGCAAAGAGAGGGAATGGAAAAGAAAGGAAATGTAGGAAACGTGAAGAGAAGACAATGGAAGAAAATGAGTGTTGTGTGTTCTTGGTGCAGAAACGTGGGATTTCCAGGTTCTTGTAATCCAGGTTCAGACCCAGGCAGGCCTGTGCAACAAGCCTCAGGGGTGAAATTTTCTTTCTCATCCTCCCATAGCAGCTAAAATCTGCCATATATCACAGGAAAGATACTGGTATGCTAGTGGACAAAGAAATCTTATCCTGTAGATTTCTCTAGTTACGTGTAATGAAATGTTAGGATCTTGGTTCTTAGAAATCTTTTTTATTTTTTTTAGCACTGATGAAGTCTGCATTTGAAATAAATAAGGCTAATCATTTTGTAAAAGAAACCCAAATTGACAATCATATTACTATTTGAATAAATATAATTTAATATATGATTCCATATGAGGTCTTCATACAATGTCAACCTTAAAATTCATGTTCTCCAATTTCTGTCCAAGTTCATCTTTAACATTACTTCATTTCAATTGTTTTTTATAAGTTTACAGGAAAGTTTCTTTTTAAAAAAAAGTGTTAATAGTGAGCAGCAAGTAATTGATACTCCCAGATTCTCCATTTGGCATTGCACAATTTCAGTCATAATGGGAGTCAGGGACACACCAATACTGAGAATTCGGAAATCCTGAAATGCACTGAACAGAGTGTTGACAAGGGAGGAAAACATCAACAAAAATTCAGATGCTTGAAATGACTGCCCAAAGCTACAAAACAACTTTCATTAGTTAGAACTTTAAATGATGTTGTAATAAAAATTTGTGGATGCATTCTTCATAATTTATTTTGAGTTAATAAGGCAATAAACTGTTATTTATACCAGAGAGAATATCTGCCACAAACAAGTGCCTATTAAGCCAATTATTGCTAAATTCTCACTATTGGTAAGGCAGTGTGCTGTACCAGTAATGATAACAATATTATTGTTATAGGTAACATATATGACATATAACATATATCAGTTGCTAGTTGCTATTCTAAGCACTTGCTTATGAATTCACAAGGATTCTATGAAGTAGGCAATATTAGTATCCCCCTTTTTTCCAGATGAGAAAATGAAGTTTGAGAAGTCTAATTTGCTTGCCTGAAGTCACAGAGTTATTATATTTGCTGGGATTGGATTCCAGACTGTCTGACTTCTGAGTCTGAGTGACTGCAGACTGCTCTGGGTGGTAGTGCCCTAATGCATCCTGTTTTATTGTTCCTACACTATTTATTTTTCTCTTCCAAAAATGGAACGAATTCTGCTATCCTTTATTCATACAACAAATTAAAATTTCAGAAGAAATTATTTTGGCACTATCTCTCAATAATGGTATTTTCCTTCTGAGAAGAATTGATATGATTAATTTTAACAGTTTGGGATGATAGTTATTCACATAAATATAATTTAAATTTAGAGAGCTAGATCTCATAGATTACAAGTTTATTCATGAGATTTCTTGTTAATATTGAATCAGTAGTCCTTTTCTCCTCTATATCAGCACATTGTAATGGCAGTTATAGATATTTATTTATTCAAGAATATTACTGAATATTTCTTATGAACTACAATAATTTCTAGGACTATCAGCTGCATATGAACAATAAATATTTGAATATACAGATGGAGAGTAAAAAAGTTACTGAGAATTTAGGGAAAAAGATAAATACATCAAGATATTGCAATTCATATATTGCTCGCCATAAAAAGTACACAAATATATTTGACCTTGGATTCACCTTCATTTCTCAGTGACAACAGAAAGCCGTGCAATGAGAATTCAAAATGCAGGAGCGTAAAGGGGCATCTCCTTGCTCTCCAGCTAGAGGTACACTTTCATGTCTTCTTACAAGATGATATAGCTGTAATTGTTTAAACAGATGCTCCTCAGTCTATTTATAATGAGCACTTTAAAATTCATGAATTCTTTCAAAAAATGAAAGATGAATATATTTCATCTTTCAAATATTAACCGCAAAGTGTGTAAATCTCTGACATCAAAAAAACTATGCTTCCCAAGACTTTCCTCACAGCTTTTTCTTTTCTTGTTTATTAATTGGTTGTTTTTCTTACTACTATTATGGCTCATTACACCAAGAGTTTGAACTAAACAGTGGACAAAAAAGAAAGTTACAATGTACAACTAAAGCATTTGCTACAGTTAACTCTACTGTTTAAAAATAAATAAATAAGATTTCCAAGTCACTTTAAGTTGAATAATTTACTGTTCTTCTAAATTAAGCATAGCAAAGTCAATATTTCTTCATCTTTTCTCTGCAGTGTATCAATTTCTAGAGCTATTACAAATATTGTTGAAAACAAACAGCAGGAAAAAAAAACACTGGAGAAAACCTGTGTAACAATAAAAAACACATCAGTGATTTGATGTTGTTAACATACCAGGCAAATCTCTCAATGAGACTTTTGATACCCATAATCTTATTTTACAGGGAATCAGAAAAAAATAGTAAAACAATCACCCAAATGATTAGAAATTGCATGTTCTCACTACAAGGAAAGAGAAGTGCCTGGGGTGGTAAATGTTCATAAAAGGGGGGTATGCCTGTTCTGGGGTGTCCAGGAAGGATTCCCTTCCAGAGGGGATATTAGAGGGAAGAGTGGAAGTTGAGGTTATTTGTTTTTCACCTTATCACCACCAGTGATCCTGTAAAGATGCTGTACACCTTTCCTTGTATGTGCCACAGCATCGTTGCAGGTAATGTACCTGTCATGACAGAGTTTAAGGATATGTATATTTTCATTAACTAGACTTCGCCAAATTATTTTCCAAAGGGTATACTCCAATTTACATTTACATTTCCACAATGCAATTTACATTTCCACAGTCATTCCTGTGGTTCCACATTATGATTTACTTGGATATTATCCAGGTTTCATTTTTTTGCCAGTCTGATAAGCATGGAATGGTATTTCTCTATGATTTGCATCTCCCTGACCACCTGTGCATTTGAGAATCTTTCATATATTCCTTGGCCATTCTTATATTCTCTCTTTTAGATTGCTTGCTCATTTATGTCTCCCATTTTTCTGTTGAGGTACTTGTATATTTTTGTTTATATTTAGATCTTTCTATCTTATGAATATTATTTACTGCACTGATGTTTTGCAAATATAGTTTCGAAACTGTGGCATATTGTTTCACCCTTTGCGCATTTTACTTTTTAGTGACTAGCAAGTTTCTTTTATTTTGGGGGGTTTTGGGGGGGAGGTGGTTCATTTTAATGTGGTTGATTAATAGTAATCAATGTTGTCTTCATTGTTTTGCTTTTTGTTACTGGCTCAAGAAATTCTCCCATAACCTAAAGTCACGAATAGATTCTCCTATTTTATCTAAAATTGTTTAAGCTTTGCTTTTTATATTTGAATTACCTGATATGTATTTTTGCATATATAATATTTTTCCCTACTTTTTCACATGTAACGTAGACATCCAGTTTCACTTTTTACATGCGGATTACTAATTTTCCCAGCACTCTTTATTGAATAATTGCACTCTTTATTGAATAATTCATCCTTTCCCATCTGATCCGTGTAGCTAAATATGTCATGTGTCATGTATCAAGTTTCTGAATATCTGTGTCACTTTCAGTGTCTCTATTATATTTCTCTGATCAATTTGCCCATTGCTGGGCCAATACCAAACTGTCTTAATTACAAAACTTCATGTCTTTATACCTGGAGGACAACTCCCTTCAACTTGTTCTTCTTGCCTTGGAGGGGTTTAAAGAAGAACTGCAGTTTTAAAATATCACTATGACCGCCTACAGAGGGCCAAGAGTAAATTTGAGGAAACCGTTAGGAAAATCAGTCAGGTGAGGGGTGAAGGTAGCTGGCACTAAGGAGCTGGTGATGGAACCTGAGAGAAATGAATGCACATAATAGATACTTAGGAGGTAAGGCCGTCACAATGGTTGGTTGGATATGTTTGGTGAGGGAAAGAAGTGGATGATGGATGACTTCAGTGCTCTTGCTTGAAGAAATACGTGAATGATGCGCCATGCTTGGGTCAAAGAATACAAAAAGGGAGTGAAGAAGATCTGTTACTTACTCATGAACTAGCAAATCTGTGACTCAGCACGCATTAGACTAGGTTTAACCCATTGAAAAAGAACTATGGTTTTTATCCATGATTCATTTATATTTCCCAATTGTCCCTGCACTTTACATATTGTCCATTAAAAAAGAAAGCATGTTAGCAGATGGATATTATTTGAATACACGAGGTTGAAGAATAAACCATTGGCATTGTAGATTCTAATACTATTTCTTAATTGTTAAAATGATTTTTATTTTGAAAAATGTACTGTCTCTATAAGATATTCATTTCAGACTTGTCCTGGCTAGATCTTCTGCTCTTTTATTGTTTTACCTTCTAGAGAGTTCACTTTCCACCCTGTTATTCTGCTTATTGACATTCAAGGAAATGAAGAATTATGCCATGATAGAACAGGAAGGAATTTAAGGATTGTGTGGTTATCTCACCCTCTCCCACCACTTCAAGGGAAGCAGCTGTGACATAGTGGTTAAGATTCTTGACTCTAAGCTGCACTTACTGGGTTCAATCCTTCCCCAAAGCTTGTGTGATTTGGGAAGCTATTGAACTCTGTCTGTCTCAGGTATCTCAAATCATAGTGGCCATTTTATTGCTACTTCATATGATTGTGATTACAATGAAACACATTAATGTATGTGACAATCTGAAACTTCATATGATTGTGATTACAATGAAACACATTAATGTATGTGACAATCTGAATTGTGCCCGGCACACAGTAAGTGATCAATAATACTAGCTGCTTTGTTATGAAATTTTACTTCCATAGAAGAGATATATGAAATCCCAATGACTATCAATTGCCCACCATCACACAGCCAGCCTGCCAGGCACAGAGTTAGGACCAGAATCTACTTCTTTTCTTCCCAATCTGCTGTTCTTCCAGAAGGTTGATTTACCTTTTTCCCTCCACTAAACATATACATAAATGTAAAATGCATATCCTACATTACAATATTTTCATTCATTTATTAATTGTTTATTGATTTCTATCTATGTGCCAGGAGAAAAAGACAAATGATAGTAAAATGGTAAACTATACTAGTGATGCATTATACTCTGATGGATGAAGTAACATCAGAGAATGGTTCTTCTTATAGGCGCTCCCTTCTGAAGAGAGCAAAGCTCTGTTACACCCCTCCCAGAATGGAGGCAGGAATGAGTGTCCCACCCCAGAGACAGAGCAAATGAATTTCGAAATCATGCCAGTAAGAGTAGAGACAGAATGGATCTAAGACCTCAAAGAAGAAAGAAGATGTTAAAAAAAATGCAAAGGAGGAGAAAAAGATTTAAAAGTCTTCAAGATTTCTGCCTTATCTGATTTTGTGTGGTTTGCTTACCAGTAAGAAGACAAAAGTATATAAACATTTTGAACCATTATGATCAGCTATGAGTACCGTAAGAGAAATTTTGACAACAAGCTCTACTTGAATGCTTGCCCAGCTTCTGCGAGATGGAGGAGCATGGCTACAAATCTATTACATTATTTCATCATAAGTACGGGCATATATTTTCAATAAGGTCAACATACTTCAAAAAAATCATTTCCCTTACATAAGAGTTTAAAATCCAATCCATGGGGATGGATTTAAGAGTATGTATAAATAGTTAATTGAGAGACACAGCAGAATTTCAATGTCTCCACTGCAAAATGCATGATTGGTGAGAAGGTATTCTTAGTTGCAAAGATACAATTTGGGTTAGTCTGAAGGGTTAAAACAATTTTTTATATCCACTATTTTTTAAACAGTGTAGAAAGAAGAGTGAATAAAACTAAGAGGCAAAAACATTAATCTTCTTTTCCAACTTTAATGTAGTAAAGCAAGATGCATTCTGTTCCATAAAGAAAATTTCATTTGAGATTTATTTTTTAGAGGGTTTCTGTTACTAGGAAAGCTAGATAAGAAGTAAAACTCCACTACCATCCAATGATAAAAGTTCTTGCTCTTCTACAAACTCAGTTGTATTTTAGGAGAAATCCCATTCCCCATGTTTATATTCATGTACAGTAAACCCTGACCAACTTTGTGGAAAGTAGGGCATGGTACAGATGTTACAAAAGGTGCAATTCTTGAGCTCTTTAGAGGAATATTGTTGGCCATTAAGACCTTGGAATTTAGTAAGAAACATACCCAGTGTTTAATGCTGATTCCTCTGTTAACTTTGGCAATTAAATTGCTTTTTTGTCTATAAAACAAGGAAAATAATAGCCATCTCACAACATTGTTTTAAAGATTAAATGATATAATGTCTGTAAAGCCCCTTAAAAAATCTTGCACTTAAAACAAGGAACAAATGTTAACTATCATTATTACTTTTATTAAAATAATAATGTAATTCTACCATGTTCAAATGATATGTTGGAGAATGTGTGTGCCCAGGTGGCATAAAATTTTTTTAATCATTATTCAAATCTGGTACTTTAAAGACTGGTTAGCCCCCATTTCTTCTAGGAAATCTATTGTGGCTATTCCTGCAGTCACTGATCTCTCTTTTTCTGAGAACCATAAGATAAAAAATATTGTAATTTCTTTGTAGGTAATTTGACTTTTCTGCTAATGAATTTTTTAAAATCAGTCTTTGTCTTTGATATGTTGTAGTTTCACTGCAATGTATCTAAGTATGGATCTTTTTTTTTTTGTATGCTGCGAAAGATTTGGCCTGAGCTAACATCCACCCACAATCTTCCTCATTTTTTTCTTGAGGACAATTCACCCTGAGCAAACACCTGTACCAGTCTTCCTCTATTTTGTATGTGGGTAGCCATCACAGCATGGCTGCCAACGAGTGGTGTAGGTTTGCACCCAGGAACTGAACCAAGATCACCAAAGCAGAGTACACCAAATGTAACCTCTAGGCCACAAGGCTGGCCCCTGTGTGGATTTTTTTTTCAAATTTATCTTGCTCAATAGGCAAAGCACTCCTTTGATCAAGAGAATCAAGTCTTTTTTCCCACATGAAGAAAATCAGAGTTTTATATTTTGAGTACTATCTCTCCTAGAATTTTAAAATTTTCTCCTTCTGAAATTACCAATTAATATAAGGCAAGACTGCTCGACCCTCTTGATTTTCCTTTAGCATTTTAGGTTTCCTGTTTTCCAGATCTTTGTATGCTCTCACTATACACGCTTTGCTAGTTCTCTATTTTCCTGAGTGGAATCTTCTGTCGCAGGCTGTGTTTTCCAAAGTCCAAAGACAGCCTTTTGGGAAGCTCCCTCTTGGAAGCTAGCTGCCATGTCACATGTGTGACTACCCTGGAGGAGCCTGGAAGTGTGGACACCATGTAGCAGGAAGGCAGGAGAGAGAGACAGACAGGAGCCAAGCAGCTCCAGTGAGTCAGACACGCCAGCATAAGGGATGTTGGATGTGGATCTTCCAGCCCCAGCCCCACAACGTGGACCAGAGATGAATATTGCTCAACCTAAAATCTTCCCAAACTTTCAACCCTCAAAAAGACAAACAAAACAAGTTGTTCTGAGACGTTAATTTGGAGGAGTAGATTTTCATTGAGCAATACAGATAAATGAAACAGCTGTTCTTTCTTTTATGCTTTATCCACTATAATATGTTTCAGAGCTTCTTTTAAAGGTGTCTATGGTTTCCAACTCTTGTTTGACTGATATCTCTGCACAAATCTGGGACAAGTGTCATTTCACGTTACCGGCTGGAAAAAATTTGTTAAACATCAAAACCTCAAACAAATATACATATATGAATGTATCTAATTCCGACGCAATGCAACAAAGCTGAATCTCCCTCTCTTACCTCGGCCCCCTATATATAAACTGCTCCCACAATGAGAACTCTGGCTCCTAAACATTTATATACCTACTCATTTACTGGATTCTACTCCACACAGAGTGTTGTTTCAGAATTTCTACTTCTATGTCATTAATAACAAAAAAATTTACTAAATAAATTCTACAGTCTTCTGGGTTTTTTTCTTTTTGTCTTTAGAGTACATTCTCTGAAGCCACATACGACTGAAGGTATGGACTGTTCTAAACTTACTTGGATTGGTTCTGTGAATCTTTTCCAAGATGTTATTATCAATGTGATAAATTGGTAGATTTAGGGTTTTTCGTATCCTTGTTGACTTAAATAGATATGTAATTTTTTAAATTTTGTGTGTTTTTAGACTCCTAAGCCTCTTTTATTAAAAACAGCTTTATTGAGGGATAATAGGCATGCCACAAAATTCCCTCATTTTGCACGTGCATTTCAATGATTTTTATTAAATTCAGAATTACACAATGATCACCACAATCCAATTATGGAACATTTCCATCATTCCAAAAAGCAAATCTCATGCCCGTTTGTGTCTGTCTCTATTCCCGGCCCCGGCCCCAGGCAACCACAAATCTGCCGTCTGTTTTTATTCTTATTCTGGACTGGAACAAAGGTCAACTCTTTAAGAAAAATATTGAAATAATAATTAAATTAATTAAAGTCTTTAAAATTTCTTGATATAAGAAAATTTGATGACAAAGGAAATCAGTTATAAACACAACTGTAAAGTCCTTTTTAAAAATCTGTTGTGGTGAAGTATGTGCTTTATTATTAACACATTAAATAAAAAGATCTATCTTGGCTTGAAGAACTACTATAATTTTAAAGTAATGCTAAGCATTATGATAATTGAAGTCGCCACAACAAACATGACATAAAAATATGATTTCTATTGGTGATACAGTCTCATCATTCCTATGATATTCTACTTACATTTGTAAATGAAAGAAATGCTAATTTCAGAAAAAGATATGTTTAATATAGATCCTCTAAGTTCTCTCCATGGCCCCTTGTGAACCCTAAATAAAGAATTCCTGTTTTAGAGAAATAGAAGACAGTGTGATACGGCTCAGTCATTGGATATAAGTGACCGTGTGTGTGTGTCATGACGGAGTCTTTATTTTTAGAAAGGTCTCTGAAGGTAGGATAAGGGTTCGATAGCCCCAGGAAAGCTCGATAGATGGAATTTTCTCCAGGAAAAAATTTAAGGCATTTCCAACACACCCCTATTAGTCTCATGACTTTTAAAAGAAACTTGAGGGTATTATGCTGAGTGAAATAAGTCAGAGGGAGAAAGTCAAATACCATATGATCTCACTCATAAGTAGAAGATAAAAACGACAAAAAAAAGCAAAACAAAACACATAGCATTGGAGATTGGACTTGTGGTTACCATTGGGGAAGGGGGGAGGGGGAGGGCAAAAGGGGTGATTAGGGTCACATGTGAGGGGATGCACTATAATTAGTGTTCAGGTGGTGAACATGATGTAATGTATCCAGAATTGGAAATATGATGTACATCCGAAAAAAATAAAAATTAAAAAAAAAAAAAAGAAACTGATACGGTTAATAATTCAATCTCTTTGGAATTTTTGTGAATATAGCTCTGCTTGTGATATAACTTTATTGGATTGACATTATTCCAAAAAAATCTGGGTAAAAAATTCTTGCAGGGAAAAAGTCCTCAATGAAAGCAGTCTATGAGCTTCCGTCTCCAGATTAGAGAACTTATTTAACCAAAAAAAGAATCAACAAAGATTATTTTCAGAGAAGAATGTTCCCCGTGCCTTCAGGTACTCCTTGGCTCCTAGCTGGAAAAATACCTTTGCTGTAGCCTCAGTTTTCATAAGTGGGTGTCAATTCTACCTTAGTTTAACCAATGTTTTAAAAATTTGTTCGGTAGCTAACAAGTGCCATGGAGTATCATTTGCAGTATGACATAGAACTGGAGGCCATTCTGCATCTTCTAAAAGTTCGGTTGAGAAAAAGATATTAATATGATTTGCAAGATTAATTAAGGCAGAGACTTAGATTTTACATCATGGAAACTACCTAGAAAAATATTTTTTAGAAATTTTTTTTAGCACCTTTGAATGTTCTGGTGCATAGTGCTGCCCATATCTGCTCCCATTGTGTTCAAAATCATTTTTTAATGTACTGATTTAACTAATCATAATTTCAATGGTATTCAATATTACCTTGGTTTTACGTGTATGAGCACCCTAATATTGGTATTGAACACTTGCCTTTTGCATTAAGAGGTAATTAACCTAATCTAGTATGGTGTTCATTTCTAAAATGCTAATCCCACATTGTAACAGAGTAAGGAGAAAAAGTGAAGAAATATACTTCATAGTCCCTCATTGATATCTTATGGAAAATTTACCTAAAAGCAAACAAGATTCTGTCACCATCCCAATATAAGCTGATCATAAATATAACTAAAGTTATGAAAAAAAATTATAAATAAAATACACGATAATATTACTCTCTACTTTCCCCCAAGCACCGGCTCAAATTAAAAAACCCTTGAAATTAATGCCAAACTGACTGTAATTTCACCATCACTTAAGTAGTTTACAATACAATATACAAGTTCTCTCTCACATGCTTAAGTCTCAAAAGGATCTAAGGTCAAATTTAGGACTTCTCACATTCAAATCAGAGAAAACATTTATTCAAAACAAGAACATAAAGAAGTAAATTTGTCTATACGAAGTCAAAGATTCTCATATTCTATGATAATATTCCTCAATCCCTTCAACTTAAAAATATCAGGGTAGCTAAATTTGAATTATCTTTTCATATATTCTCTACCAAGCTGCTCTTAAGTAATTAGAAATCCATTAATAATATCAGATTTTCCTTTACCCAGTAGAGGGCAGTGCTACATATGGAAACCAATATACTACTAGGTTCTTCCAGAGTTTATGAATGAATGACCCCATTAACTTCTGTGCCTGGAATAACTCAATTTTGCTTCTTGAAACAGAGAATCAAATCCAAAGGAAATCAGTGGCAATAGAGATATGGAGAAGCGGAATGTGCATATAGCCAGGCAATGGCCACAGAGCTTCAGCAGCCCTGACAACACTAATCCTAGCATTTAATGTGAGTTACAGAGGTGTTTTCAAATAATGGGTCAAATAGAACTGTTCATGAGAGTCAGAAATTAGACAGCTGTTCAGAATTAATATTCAACAGTATTAGAAAATATATAAGTTGTATTTTATTTTCCTCCTGGTTACTAGAATCTATATAGGTAAAGTCCTCAGAGACTAATATTCTGGATGACATCATAATTTGATATGATGTAAATTCTAGCTGTTGAAGATTTTACTCCAGTTGAATCTCCACAGTGAGCGGTTCATTCTTTTGAATCACAAATCTCAAATTCATGATCCAGTTTTACTTCATTATATATCTTATGATGACATGAATATCCTAGCATGAAAAAGTTGTGGTAATATTTCCTAATAAACCTCCCTCTCAAAGATACTAAAACAGTAACAAAGAGATCTTTTTCAGCATTTGAGCAGCTTGCTTTAAAATCCCGGGAGCTGTAACACGTGTCTGAAGTTTAGGAGAAACAGCAGCTACTCTTTTCTGCTGTATATAGTTTCATTTGTTTTTACTCTATGTACCTATCAAATCAGCTCCTAAAAATTGCTATGCTAATTTGTCAATTATAAAAGTTTGGTACATTTCAACTTGAGTAGAATGTTTACCTTCAAACATATCCACAATATTTCTTCATTCCTTTAGAACTTACTTCATTTTTTATTTGTAAAAATTAATTAGTGAAAAAGACTTCATTCTGGATCTTTGGTCATTAGACTGTCCTCTATTCAGACTTTAGATTTAGGAGGAAGGAATTTTGTCTTCTTTATTTTGTAAAGTGCTTAGAAATAAATATTTGATGATGATGAAGCTTCCATGAGATTTCTTCTCTAGTCCATTATTTAAATCTTAACTAAGAGGAATGTCTGAAAAGAGATTTAAATAGGCATGATTCAGAGTGAAACATTTCCAACTAGGTTATGTAGCAGCAGCTAAATCAACGCTGCCATGCGCTGACTCTCCTATTGAAGTGCTCTGGAAGGAGGTGGAGAAATTGGTAATTTGACAGAAAATTACTGTTCAAAATAGTCAATTTAAAGCAAAGATAATGTCTACAGAAATCTCTAGAAAACAACTATAAATTATTTTTATTTACTCATTCAAACTTGAATATTATGAACCCAAATTATTCTGCTACCATAAAAAGTCCATTGATACAAACTATTAAATGAGGAGAAAAGAAGCTAATGTAAATGAGGGAAAATTTTTAGGATGCACCGTGAAATGCACTTAGTTTAGTTCTAGGCTCTGCCACTTACTAAGCTGGGTTAACCCCAGTTTTCATATAAGTTAATTGGTAGCAAGATCACTGTCCTTGGAAGGTTGATGCCAGCATTACAGGTAAATGTCTATAGGGCGCCTATCTTAATGACTAGGATGTGTTTGTTACCTAGTAAATGCCGACGACTTTCATTAGCTCTGCAAATTACTTTTTATTTGATATTGGGCAACTTATTGACTTCTTCAATCTCTTCTTCCTCCTCCAAATAGAAATTATAATACCCACCTATCTTACCAAGAAGCGTTCTTAATTTGAAATAAGATAATAAATGTGTAAGTGTGAAAACACTTTGCAAGTGATAAAAGGCTGTGTAAATATTAGGGATATATAATTTATTGGGAATATATTCAGGAATTAAAAGTGGCATAAGAAAAACTTTTACATATTCCATCACCTGGGGAAATTGTTTAGAAAGATCAGTTTGAATGAAAAGTTTACACTGGCTTGTAGAGAGCAGATCATTATTTATAGCAAAATTATAATTTTTGTATGCTTTGTGGAAATCATATTTACACATTTCAGTTTTGCCTGAATACTGATAGACTGATTTAGTGGGTCAGAACTAACAGTGTCGATTATATGCTTAGGTGAGGTTCAAGATTCCTTAGATACACCAACATTCGCCCTTTTAAGGTAAATTTTATTTTCTGAACAGATGAGTTTCATATATTCACTCAAGGAAAATATTGTTACTATCAATTTACTGATAAGAAAAGCCTGGCCAATATTATAAGGATCTATATTCAGACTTACAATACTATATAAATATATATATATACGCACAAGTGCTACTTGGAAGTTCCTTAAGGAACTAAGGACATGGATGCCTTAAACCTATAGTCTCTTAAGAAAGCAATGCAAATGCGGCAAATAGAATCTTACATCCTTTTGGAGGGTCATTCAGGACAAGCATCACCAAGAGCTAAGTCCTTCCTGAGGACCACCATACGAAATGAAGTGTTGAATAACCTTTAAGCTCTTTCAGTACCACTTCCCCCAGACAGCCATGTCTTCCCTGTGTCCTCCAAATGCCCATTCAGATCTGTCTTCCTCAGAGGAACGAAAAACACTGTTTCTATGCTTAAACATCATTAGTAGTTGTAAGGATATTGGCAATATTTAATTTATCTGTCCAGCAGTTTATCTATCTACCTATCTAACTAGGATTCCTCAACCTCCTAAACAGGTGCGTGCGCACACACACACACACACACACTGATCACACTAACATTTAGATAGGCGATAGATAGATAGACAGATATTTGAAACTTGGTGAATTGCCAAGCCAAAGGCTGTATCTTTATCGTATAAGTGGTGGTCACTTATCCCTCTAATGGTCCATATTTATCAAAACAAATGGGGTATAGGAGAGACATTTGCCTAGAGGAAATGCTCCAACTAAGGGTAACTTTCGAGACTTGTTTGAATCATTTTCTCAATAAACATATGCGTGTATGTTATATCCCACAGTAAATCCAGCTGCCTAATACATCACTCAGAGTATCATAATTTAATACACAAATCTTACAGCTTTCCCTCTTTTATACCTACAAATTCTACAAATTCTTCTTTTCTCAGTTTCTATGTGCCACGTTACTTCTGATCACAGGCCCTTTTGACATACTGCTTGCTCAACCCGGAATGAAAATCCCATGCATCTAGGTCAGGCTCCTTTTGGATGGGCTATCATAGAACTGAGACCCCTTCCACTTAGGAGTACCATCTGTAAACATGGATTGTATGACTGTTATGTCTATCAATGTGTCTCCCTCACTAGACTGGAAGCCACATGAAAAGCAGAGCTGGCCTCTCTTTTCTCATTCTTGTGTTTTAGGGACTCTTGCTCAGTGCAAGCTCATAGTAGGCACTCAGTAAATATTGCTGGATAAATAAAGTTGAGAATTGTAAGCATTTTAAGCAGAAATTCACTTTTGCAAGAGTTTTGGATTATTGTCTCATTTTTAAAAGCAAAAGATGTTACAGGATTGCTTTATGGTTAGAAAGTAGAAAAGAAGTAGACAAGCTGAAAAATAATGAGATACTTGCAAGCATCTAGTGGATGATGTCTGTAACAGCATCAGATACCACGGAGAGGGAGGAGGTTATGGCAAATGAGGGGAATAATTATGCGGCAAAAATAAAGATATATGTGTGGAGAATTTTCACAGCAGTGTTGGGAACAGAAGGTACACTGAAAGTTGCTCATTAGAAAGTGAGAGGCGATTTAGTAGTACCAAATGGTCCATACCCATGAGAGCAGGTGGTAGCAGAGGATGATTATAAAAGAAATAATGCTTGCCGGGAGATCCTTGCTACTGTGAAATCATACATATTTTCTCATACAGCTAATTAGGTGCTCGTTTCGTTATTTTAATCTGTGTTTAACCAATTGAAAATAATATCATGATAACATCTGAATAAGATACAACAAAAAAATCATAGAACATAATCCATGGAAAGTCAGCTTGTTCAACTCCTACTTGTCATGATAAAGAAGCTCAGAGTCAGGGGCCAGCCCCATGGCTGAGTGGTTAATTTCGTGTGCTCTGCTTGAGTGGGCTGGGGTTCACTGGTTCAGATCCTGGGCATGGACCAACACACAGCCCATCAAGCCATGCTGTGACAGCATCCCATACAAAAGAACTAGAATGACCTACAACTAGAATGTACAACTGTGTACTGGGGCTTTGGGAAGAAAAAACAAAAAAAAAGAAGAATATTGGCAACAGATGTTAGCTCAGGGCCAATCTTCCTCACAAAAAAAAAGAAGAAAAGAAAAAATAAACTCAGAGTCAGAGAGCTCACTGTGTTGTTCCAGGTAACCAAGCACTTTAAGGACACGGGTGGGACTTGCCAAGTTTTTCTTCAGCAAATTTTACAGCAAATATTACAAAGGCTTATTAATGTGTGTTATGCATTTTTCATCATATTTTAAAGGCATGCAAAGTAAAATATCCTTGTTTTACAAAAACTGCTTCTAATTAAACCATAGTTAGTTAAAACTATGTAATCCTACTTAATTTTGATGATATGCCTTTATTCTTCAGAAGCAGAAAGACTGTTTCCAAAGTTATGCTTGCATTTTTAATCTGGTAGGTATCCAAGTATAGTTCTTTGCAAGTTATGTATCATATAAGCTAAAAATAACGTCTGGGTATTTGTTTCAGAATAGAAGGAATTCTAGACTAATGTGATAAATGGCATTCCCCCAACTGCACCCATAACGATTTCATTTTGGTTATGGAGTCAACTCCAAGACTAGATAGAGTCTAAAATGTCTATCTTAATGCACTTTAAATTTGTGACACAGATTTTCAGGGATTGGAATACATTGGTTTCTGTGTTCCATCCATAGGTATAACGGTGAATTCTAACTTATTTATTTCATTTTATTTATTTGAGCAGCATTTGAATGGCCAACATCCCAGTGCAAAGTATTAAAATAGAAGCCATGGGGGAAAGAAAAATACAAGACACAGTCATAATATCCTAGTTGTCTTATAGTCCAGTAAGAGAGAATGCTGTGATGTACATTTTTTCCCTTTTTTAAAATTCATTTACACCCTCTTGAAACCCACATAGATATTGTTGCTATGCCAAACAAGAGTAGAAAACCATTATTACTTAGAGAGCTAAGAATTCAATACCATCACAATTACATTATTAATGCTCAGAATTAAATTATTTCCTTTCAATATGTTCCTTCCTAGTACAACCATGTCTTCAGTTAGAACCACAGAAATAATTTCCAAATAGTGAGGATTAGATTCTAAAGAGTATCAAAAAGGGCAATAAAAAAAAATTTTCCAAACTTTTGTTCTCTGATCCATCCTTTTAAACATCATTTTTTAAGCATGTTTTCCCTACAATTTTAAATAAATCTTTCCAACCAGCCCAGAAATATTCTATCATCTGCAAGAGGAACAGCCATCATGGCGCCCTGAAATATACCATCCTATGAGTCAAAACAATGTCCAAGAAACAATTACTTATTTTCACCAATTCCATAGGGTAATAGTGAGGAATAGTGGGAAATAGTGTTGAGTAATGGTGATTAAGAGCTCTTCGATCATTTGCTGATTGTGACAGAATCTTTGTCCAAAAGGCAGAATATTTTACTTTTCCTAAGAGATGAGTTGGCAAGAACTCAGCTCTGAACTAGCAGCCCCATGGATACTCATTAATTTTAATTGAGTGAATTGACTGTCCAGTCTAGATACAATTTTTCAAACCCAATTAATAAGGTACTTAGGGTGTTGGCAAAAGTCACTGCAAGACTTCTAGCTGTAATTTTAAGAATTTGAAAGATGGGCAACATGCCTAGAAATTATAAAGGAGTCAGTGTGATAATTTTACCTGAAAAGAGAAGAAAAAGATGATACTGTATGCACTGGAAAGCTCAACTTATTTATATACTTCTGCATAAGAAATTTGAATTAAAAATGTCCGTTTTAAAACACCTGGATGGCAGCAGGGTATCAGGGAACAACCAACACGGTCTGAGGAAGAAAAAGATATGTCAGAGTCATTTTATTTCTCACTGTGAACCGGAGTCAAAATTAACATCTTGTGCTGGGAACTCCTTTTATCTTTTCAAATATTATCTGACTCGTTAAGAATATTCATATTTTTTTATTCCTTTGGCAAAATTTTAATATTTTCTCATATGAACTGACCCACTACTTATGGTTAATCATCACTCTCCAGGCTAAATTTTACTGAAAGATTGACTTTATACACCAAAGCATGCATTTTTAAAACTTGTATCACAATACATGCCAATGTTACAAGTTGTGCTATCTAAAAGAAATGTATTTACATCCATTTACCTCTTCGGTTTTATCTTTGCAACATTCTTACATGCAGAGCAGTGTTGGCTTTGCTAAGTCAATTTGAAGGAAGAGAAATTTCTCTGGGCTCTCTTGGTGGGGCTAAGACGAAGCTAGCAGAAGGCTGGGGCAAGAAGGAGGACCAGGGACCGTGGCTGAGTTCAGGAGGATTCAGAACTAGGTCCTATGGTGTAAGGTATTGACCTAGAGCAGGCAATTAGAGGTATGACCAGAGAGAAGCTGGAAAGATGGAGAGAGCCTACGTAGGATGAGGGGGCTGAAGCCCTGCATCAAGTCCAATAGGCAGCAAGAAGCAGCGAGGCAGGAGTCTAGCTGCTGAGACAGGCAGCAGGTCAGGGGTTTTGTGTAGGATGGGTCAGAGCGGGGCTCAAGTGGAGAGGTGGTGTGGGACGAAGGCTGTGAATAATGTGAGGGTGCAAAAGCACCATTTCACGTTGCCCTGGCTCCAGGCAGTAGGGGAGAGTGAATGATTTATGAGACCCTCATGGTAGACAGAAACTGAGGCCAGCAAAAATAAAAATGTTAATTCTTGACTTATTGAATTATACATATTACAGAGAGAGAGAGAGAACCTGCTGTGTACATAGTAATGTGCTAGATTCCGATCATTTTACAATAAAAACCTACATTTTGAATGTATATGTCTGAGATTGAATCTAACTATAATCCATTCGAGAATCAAAGCAAGGCAGTGTGCGATGATCTCAGCCCTCCCTCTGGAGCCAGCGTAAACAGAAGGTACTAAGGGGAGACAGAGAAACATATTAAGAGGAGATCGAGGTGTCCCCAGGACTCAGCAGGAGAGATGCAGGCCTGCTTCCGGAAGGGACTGGAAACAGGGACTGGGATCCTTTATGATTTCCCTCCTTTCGGCTCATCTCAGCTCTGTTTATTTAATCTCCTTCTTCACCAGGCTACTGCTTTTTTTCCCCTCCACTTCCATATGGAAGAGAGAAACAAATGTTCTCTCCATTGCCAGACTTACAGATATAGATGGACTGAGTGCCTGAGGACAACACTCTACGTGGGGAGCTCGGATCAGTCAACTCTGCAGAGGGCTGGGTTCAGGGCATACAGTGGCTGCCTGTGTGGCCTCCACTATATTGGAGGGGGAGAGAGGTTAATAAAAACTGGAAGTGTCAAGTTTTTAAAGGATATTTCTATATAGGTCTCACATGTGATGAATTTTGTTCAGATGTCTGATATGTCTGGATTACGAAGTCACATATATGAATGAAGAGATCAAATGCTGCTTAGAAACTTGTGGTAACTAGGTGGGCTTTGTCAAATGCCAGACTGATAGGGAGACAGTTGCAAAGTTGTATGATCACCAAAACCATGGATGGTCTCCACCTGGAAGTACTGTTTTTTGGGTTTTTTTTTTTTTTCCTGTAGGTAGGCACCTGATCTCTGCTGTTTGGGAAAATTCTGGGCTGGAGCACCAGTGGGTTATACTTCTTCACCCCAATCCCTCCTCCGGACACTTCTGTCATTCCTGGCTCTTGTCCCTGGCACTTGCCAATCTGAGCTTTTGGGGGTTCCAGAGGGATTGGCACTGGTGTTGACTCTTGCCTTGCTCTGCACTGAGCTTTCTCCATGTGCTTTGTAAGTGAGCATTCATCTGCACACTTTCCTCCTGCCAAAAGAAATGTCATACTGCTCTTCTGCTAATATTCCACTCCCATACCCTTTTTTTGTCATGGTGAAATTACACGTAGTTTATACCTTTACTGTCAGTTTAACAGCATTTCAGGTGGTGCTAAAGGTCCCAGAGATCAACCTCATGTTGGGTAAGTCACTAGAAGAACTCACAGGACTGCTGTCCTTTATACTCACAGCTGTAGTTTATTACCCTGAAAAGAATATGCAGCATCATGAGCAAAGGAGAAAGTAAATGTTGGAGGAGGTCACTGAGAGAACACGACCTTCCGTTGACCTGGTCAATTGGAGGCTTCTCACCCTTCTCTTGTCCGTGCAATGTACACTCTGCCCGCCATTCCCACAGCCAAAGCTGTCTTCAAGGAAACAGCCTGGAGAGAGTAACGTGTTGTTGAGACCATCTGGATGGTACGTGTGACTGAACCCCATTAAGGCCTCCAAATAAACTTTTAAAATTCTGGTGGATGGGTGTGGAGATCTCCTCATCTTGCAGTCACCCAAGACTAGCCTCATATGTAAGTTCCTTTGCTTCTTAAAACTGCCACCTACCAATCTGGAATGGTCTGCCTCTTTCTTCCATCTCTCCTTGCCCTCTGCGTATGGGGGCCAGTTTCAGATTTCACCTGAGAAGATCCTGAGGTTTGCGAACCGAGAGAAACAAGAGAAATCCATACACAGGATCCCTATGTTCTCTTCCCTTCAGCCCGAAAGGGGTATCCCAAGTGTGTTTTCTCCAGGAGTTAAAATGCAACAACACGCGTGCATTGTTTCTGCCCAAGAAAGCCAGTTTAAGAATCAGAGTGCAGAGATTTTTATTGGGAACTGGACATGGAGGCACTTTCTGTCCACGTGTTCACCATAAATCACACCGTTTATACAAACAAACCAGGCACGGCAAAACAAACATCAGTTGGGAACAGAGAGACCATTCCAAGAGCCAAGTTCTTAGATGCCGAGCAAAGTCCAGCCATGCCAGCAGGACCTTGTAACGTTCAGTCCTGCTGTGTTAACTCTTTCCTGCACAGGTGATAAGGGAGATAAGTACATGTAAGGAAACAACTTTACTAACAAAACTAAAAAGGCTTTTATCTAGACAGCCATTCAAAAGGGAGGTTCATACTGCAATGAATTCATGCTAAAATCCATGATGCAGTTAATAAATAATTTTGGAAGTCAGAGAAGTCAGTAATTATTTTTCCCTTGGCCACCTGGGTTAAATCTCAGGATTTTATTTGGATTTTGAAACATGAGTGGAGGGTAAACGAATTTAAGGAAGCATAAACAGCATGAATTGGCATGTGCTGTTCTGCATTAATGTACATTATAAGGCAAAAAATAAAATCATCCGTTTTGCTACAGATGGAATCACATTAAGAAGCATATGGAGGGGCCGGCTCCATGGCCGAGTGGTTAAGTTCTCGCGCTCCACTGCGGCGGCCCAGGGTTCGGATCCTGGGCGTGGACATGGCACTGCTCATCAGGTCACGTTGAGGTGGCATCCCACATCCCACAACTAGAAGGACCTGCAACTAAGATATACAACTGTGTACAGGGGGGGTTTGGGGGAGATAAAACAGAAAAAAAAAAAACAAAGATTGGCAACAGTTGTTAGCCCAGGTGCCAATCCTTAAAAAAAAAAGGAAGATTGGCAACTGTTGTTAGCCCAGGTGCCAATCTTTAAAAAAAAAAAAAAGCATATGGAGGGAAGAATTTATAGGTAAAATAGGGGACAATGTTGAACAATAAGTTGTGGTATTGTGCAGTAAGCCAAGAGAGGTATGAAGACTTTTTTTCATGGGAGGGACATAATGGAACTGATGTTGTAGAGAAATATATCTGGCTTGGACCCTATGATGGTTCTCTTTGGGTAACGGGAGCCTCGTGTTATGTACATGTACAACCACCTGACCTATGGCTGGAAGAATTAAGAGCTAAGGTATTATTCTAACTACAATGCTAGAATGAAAGCATGCATTAAAATACCAGCCTATACCTATGATGTTTGGAGAGGGGAAGGAAGAGGTTAAAGGTAAATAAGGGACTTGGAAGGGATGAAAGTCAGAGAAAAGTCCAGGTTTTAGTTCTGAGTTTCCTGGTTGCACACTGGAAGCGCTGTGGGTGGTTACACTTGTTTAATTATCATCATCATTGATGAGAAAACATCATTCTCAAGAAGAAAAACTTTCCCTGGATATTGTCCGTGATATAGCATTCTCATGGTGGGTCTCACACACGACGTACCAAGAGGAGTGTTGTGCTTCCCTGCAGACTATTCCGTAAGTTCTCACATAGTGCTGTGTCCTGGTGCAGCCTTTATGAGAATCAATGGAAAAGCTGCCCCAATGCAGCTGCAATTCTGGGAGAGTTCAGGACCAAATGGTCCCCAGTGGAGTTCTCAGGTGATCCACCTTAGTTAACGATGAAATCCTGAGGGAGAGAGAGTCAGCTTGGTCTTCCACAGTCATCCATAACTACCACTTCTCTCAAATCATCCTATGATAAAGCTACACAGAGACAGTTCCAGCCTGTGTTCTTTGGAGAAGAATTGGGCTGTAAGTTAAGCAAATCTGCCCACTGATAGTTAACTCTATTTTATTTATTTTATATAATTTGAAGTGAATTATTTTTGGGAGGAAGATTGTCCCTGACCTAACATCTGTGCCAACCTTCCACTATTTTGTATGTGGGCACTCTTCAGCATGGCTTCATGAGCAGTGTGCAGGTCCACACCAGGAAGCTGAACAAGCAAATGCTGGCTGCTGAAGTAGAGCGTGAAAATTTAACCGCTACGCTACCAGGCTGGCCCCACAAATGATTTTTATATTTTAAGAATTTTATCCACAATGGCATGACCACTTCCCTTGGAAAGTGGGATACAAACTTTTTCTATCAGGGCTACCGATCATTCCTTACCCTTCTCGTGTCGTCTTCTGGATGTATCCCTATGCTTACTATGGGGGTACACCTATAGAGGGGCCTGTGGTCAATACCACATGAACCACAGTCACTTGGGCCAGAAGTGGGCTCCTGGCAAGAAACTACCATCCATCAATGATATGTGACCTGTTTCACAAAGTTAAGCTGAGATCATTATAGTCTCCATCTTGAGAATCTGAACCCAAGACAAAGACAATTTGGGGGCAACACCTTGAGCAAATAGGTCATGGAGCTCTGAGAATGTGTTAAGCTTCATAGAACAATGGGCACAGGAAAGTGGGGAGAGTTTAAATATCAAGACAGGCATGACTGGTAAGGAGACAGAGAAAAAGTTGTAGATGCACAGAAAAAGGAAGATGTCACAAAAAAAGATATGGAGACCAAAACTATAAATCTATGAACTGCCTGGAGTCCTGCTTTGCAAACACTTTTTCATTCAACTTTTCCTACAGTCAGAGATGTCTCCACATTGTTTGAGCCTCAGAAGAATCTGGGCACAAGAGAAAAAGTGAAGCAGACATTCAAAGACAAGGAGACAAAAGCAAAATTGATAGAGACTATCAGTGCCTTAATGATGAAAGAAAGCCGCTTTAAGCCTAAAGATCCCAGGTGTCAGACCAGCAACACTCTCCTTACTTTCTTCATGTCTGTGACTTGGATTGCTATGGAATCCTGGCAATAAGCCCCCTCCTCAATTTTCTTGAGCTAACTCAAGAGGGTCTTTCTTCCTGTAGGAAAAAAAATTCTACATTAACTAGCATCTGTTTGTTTTACTAGAGATAAATAACTAATGTATAACTGTGTGTTATATATCCTTGTGAAAATACATTGTGTAAATAATCCTAGCTGTTATTGGTCCATTGCTTCTATCGCAAATGCCGTATCTCAGTTAAACCTCAAAAAGCATCCATTTTATAATGTGGAAATTGAGACTGTTGTTATTATTGCTATAATCAAAATTCACCTAACAATAGACCCTCTTAGAGGAGGAGATCAAAGAGATGACATACAGCTTAAGGGAAAACAGCCAAAAGAATAAAGTAGAAAACTATTTATAATTTAGTCCTAAATCTAAGTTAAATTAGTTTAAATTAAACTTTCATAAAATGTAATAAAAGAATTGACTGAGCTTGGCTTTATGCTGTGAAATTTAGATACAGAGAGTGAAATCAAAACATAGTTTGTGTTATGACTGGCTGTATATTATAATATACAATTTTCAAACTTGAAAGCACAAATCTTTTATTTTTCCCAACTATAGAATATTTAGCTGCCTAAGATTTTGGTTGTAACTTATATGTATATTCCTGTACTTGGAAATGCATAAAACAAATTCTAGCAACAAATAAATTCGCTTAAAGATATTAACATATAGTAAACATATTCAATTTAATCATATAAAAATACTCTTTGATTACCTATTATGTGTCAGACTTTTGTGCAATGTAGTATAATAGCTTTTATGAGCCCATTTTACTTGTTTGTATGGATTGCAACAACAACAACAAATAAACAGAGAAAAAGGGGAATTTGTGAATATATGAGAATGGGGAAATTTGTCAACCAGTTTGCAAAGTCCCAACAGGGCATGTATTTTTTTTTTTCCTTTTTCTCCCTAAAGCCCCCCTGTACATAGTTGTATATTCTTCGTTGTGGGTCCTTCTAGTTGTGGCATGTGGGACGCTGCCTCAGCGTGGTTTGATGAGCAGTGCCATGTCCGCGCCCAGGATTCGAACCAACGAAACACTGGGCCGCCTGCAGCGGGAGCGCGCGAACTTAACTACTGGGTCACGGGGCCGGCAGGACATGTATTTTTGAAGTCCAAGTTTTTCTACTCAGTGAGTGATTCTCATGTAGGCAGCAAAATGGGGAAAACTTAAAGCATCTATGGGATAGAAAGATATTGACATTACCCTGTAGAAATAGAAAAATGTTAGGAAAACAGACTAGAAGGATGAAAGGACATTCTACAAAAATGAGAAGCTAAAAATCCAAGGGCTGGAGGAGGCATAGGAAGGAGATTGTTGGTATTAATCCCACATTAGACGCATCTTGCATCCCCCAGCGTGTCAAGTTCAGTCTTGCGCGGGCTCAAGTGCTTGGCCAATATCCTTACTCTTTCCTAAGCCTTTTCAGAATCTCTCTATTTGATCACAAAGAGTTTGATGGTATTCTCAGCAGCAAATCCAAAGAGGATTTTTGCTAGCTGGTCTCTAAATGCCTAGTATGTTAACTAGATTTAAAAGATCTAAGCGAATATGGAAAGCCAGAAAAAAAAAAGTGTTGTACGGTTTTTTCCAGTGAAAATTCAGAGCATTAATCAAATCAAAGATAAGAAAAACCCAAACGATACTCATGAGGTCTCACTTAAGCCCTTATTTTCAACTTCTTTCATCCTGAAATTGAGGGCAGCTGTAAAACCGAGCAGTGAAATTAGCGGTTTGACCTCCATGTTCTCTTTCCACTTGTCACCGCATGGTCTAATACTCAAGATTATTGAAAAAGCACAGTTTGTGGGCAAGAGAGGAAAGCGAAGAGGAGCAACAGCTCTTTTACATTCTTTAAACTTTATAATTAGACCAAAAATACGATGACTGTACTCTCGAATATTTCATTAACAGAGTAAATTGGGCAACTAAAAGTATCATTTTTTTTACACACAATTTTAAAAAATGAATGTATACCACACTAAACTGTTCACTAGGTGCATATTAAATTACAAAGGCTTTGATATGATTAGGACATGTAAAAAATTAAAGCAAAAATAAAACACATTCCATCTCTTATCCTCTGGAATGATACTTGAATATTAGTCAAATCAGCTAGTCTGGTACTATTAAAGGAGTTGTGGTAATTTTTACCAAACATTGGAAGAGGATAGAAAAGAAGGTAAAACATCAAAAGACACAAGGTTTTCTGGGTGCCTCCTATGGACCAGGAACCCAGAGAGGAACTTTTCCAACTTAATTTTTATAAATATTTTATTGGGTGTAATTTTTCTCATTTAAAGATGAGTGAAATGAGGCTCAGAAAAACTAAGACTTGCCCTAGACCACAGAGGTAGAAAGTGGTTAAGATTTTCTGAAATTAATGTTTAGGCATGTTGAGGCCAAGAAACAAGTTATTTTAAAGCAGGCAGCTTTAAGGCAAAGGGTAGTTGTTCTTTAATTTATCATTACCAAGAAACAACTTTGACATTCAAGGATCTTTGAAGCCAACTTCTGTTACCAAAGAATTGGTTAGGGAAGAGGAAATCAAAAGATTCAAGATCCCATCTACAAATTTTAACTGATAAAAAGTTAGGATATCTCTTGAAGCACAGATATACTAAATATGTTTAAATCTATGAGTTCATAATGATGGGGGGAATTCATTAGACATCTTGAAACTGTATTAAGAAACCAAGTAGTTAATTTCAAAACTGGTTGATAAAGGAAAGAAATGAATTTATTTTTCTATATTTTTTTCTTTCCTATATGAACTGTACCTTAAGGTAACCAAATAGTTGATGTGGGGAAGTTCCTTATTAGAGGAGTATTCCAGATCATAAGTAAAGCATTAATAGAAATAGAATATCACCATTTAATAACCCAAAATTAATTAGAAAATTGTAGCAGTTACACATTGCTGTATACTAAATTGTCTCAAAACATAGTGGTTTAAAAGAACAGTTGTATATTAGTCCACAATTTTTGGACAGGCAATTATGTAAATATAGGACTCGAACGGGCTGATCTTGTGTCGGTTTCTCCTGGGTCATGCTTATGGAATCAGTCAGATATGCTAGTATAACAAGGCCTCACACATCAGTCACTGGGTACTATCAGCCTGGTCTCTCTCTCTACATCTTGTCTCTCATACTTAAAGAGGCTACCCTGAACTTCTTCAACTAGTGGTTACAGGACAGCAAGGAGCAAGAACGAAAGGTCTCCCTTGGGTCCTAAGCATCAGACCCCCAAATTCATGTCCACTGAATTATGTCAACCAAAGCAAGTCACAATATCAACCCAGAGTCAAGAGGACAGGAAGTGAATCCGATCTCTTAATGGGAAGAATGCTCAAGTCTGTTTCAAAGAGAGCAGTGTTTACGGGGAAGAGAAGAATCTGTGGCCATTTTTTGAAATCTATCAATTAGTTCTAAGAAATGATAATCAAATATAGCTAACATTTCAAAAAATAAAACAAACATCATGGGCCTCCTAGTGGGAGTAGCAATACCATGTAATCAATACCGTAAAAATGAAAAATCTGATCAAGTCCCTAGATCTAACTACTAATCTAGGGATGGGAAATTCAGGGGACAGAAGAACAAGCTGCACAAAATCATAGGCAAATCCACATTGTATTATGTTTACAGCAAAAACATCCAGATTTCTTCTAATCAGTAAACTGCAGAAAAAATAAAAATAAAATTAGAAAGGCAAAGATTTTAAAAGGAAAAACAAAATTGTTTTATTTGCAGATAAAATGACTCCCTGTATAGAAAATCCAAGAGAACCTATCTATAACATATTATGAATAATGGTGACTGGATAGAATTTCAATAGAAAAATGGTATTTCTCTACAAAGTAATAAACAATCTAATTAATAATGCTCTTGGGCCAGCACTGGTGGCCTTGTGGTTAAGTTTGGGTCACTCCGTTTTGGTGGCTCAGGTTCATTTTCCAGGCGTGGACCTACACCACTCATCTGACAGTGGCCACGCTGTGGTGGTGGCTCACATACAAAAAGAGGAAGATTGGCAACAGATGTTAGCTCAGGGTGAATATGCCTAAGCAAAAAAGAAAATAACAATACAGTCATTAAAAAAAATGCTCTTTTACCATAGCAACAAAAATACAATGTTCTTAGGAAGAAATCAAACGGAGGTTGGTCAAGGATTCTATATAATAACTTTGAAAAGACCAAAAAAGAGAAGGTCTTTATGATCAGAGGTTAGACTGAGATTTTAAAAATAAGACTCAAAATGTGTTAACCATTCTGATCTGTGGATTGGAAGCAATTTCCACTCAAGTCTGAACTGAAACTTAATTAGCTAGTTCTGAAATGGATATAAATGTGTAAAAGCTCACAAATGGCCTAGATACTCCTAAGGAAAGCGAGATAGGTGTATTCGCCTGCCAGGCACTAAGATAGACTATAAATCTGTGGTGCAGGAATAAACAAATAACACAGAGTACAGAAAGAAAATAAGAAATGTGAAAACTGGATATAAGAGGGATCCAGCATTACGAATACACAAGGAAGAGAAAGACTACACAGTAAACAGTGCTAGGACTATTCACCTTCCTTATGGAACAAAAATCAACTTGGAAGTCTTTCTATTCACACATAAAAATTAAGTTCAATTGGGTTAGACTTAAATGTTAAAAGCTAAAATGTAGATATAATAGAAGAGAAAGTGGGAGAGTGTTTTATGTTCATGGGTTAGGTTAAGATTTTTTTTAAATAATGCGGAAAAGCATTAAGCATAAAGTAAAATAATTTATTTTTACTGCATTAATTTTAAAAAATGTTTTCTCAACTTGGAACATTGTAAAAAAGAAAAGTAAAAAGACAAGCCACCCTCTAGGAGATGAAATTTTCAACACAGATAACTGATTAAGATTAGTATGCACCATATATAAAACTCTTGCAAATAGTTAAGAAAAACACAAACAAACAACATAAAAAAATCAACAAAAGACATAAACACACTACTCCCAGAAGCAAAAAAAGAGAAAATTGCAATAAATATATAAAAGTTCTTCAAGTCTGTTAGCATTTAGAAAAATACAGATTAAGACATCAGTTAGATAGCATTTTTCCCTTCCTAGTTCTCTCTTTTTTTTTAAAATTGTGGTAATATTGGTTTATAGCATTATGTAGATTTCAGATATGCATCATTTTAATTCGACTTCTGTTTACATTACATTGTGTTCACCATGAAAAGTCTAGTTTCCATCTCTCACTGTACAAATGACACCCTTTGAAATGGGTAGATAGCATTTTACATGTGCCAGATTGGCAAAAAAAAAAAAGAGGAACTATTACTGTAGTCTAGTATAGTGGTTGAAGCAAATTGTGCTTCAAATATTGAATAGTCAATATTTGTTTGACATTCTCTTTTAAAGATAAAGTAGTATATAATTTATGACTCGGAGATTGCATTCCTAACTATAAACCAGTAAAAAGGAAGAAAGGAGAGAGGAAGGGAGGGAGGAAGGAAGACAGAGAAGAAACTTAACACTTAGACTGAGAGATTTATACAAGAACGTTCAATGCAACATTTTTGTCATGATAATAGTATTGGAAAAAAACCAAATTCCATCAACAAGGAAAACTTAATAAATTGTGGTGTTTTCATAGTATTGACAATATAAAATAGAAGGAAAATATATTCCACCACACATATTAACATGGGTGAACTGCAAAAATCCATGTAGAATTGTAAAAAAAGAAGTAACCAAAAATTCCAAAAAATTCATGAAGGATGACACATATATTTTAAGAAAAAAGCAAAATACACATGTATAGAGAGAGAAATGATTCCTGTGGAATCCATTCACCTACACACACAAACTATTAGAACCAATAATCAAGTTCAGTAAGGTCACAGGATATAAGACCAATGTACAAAAGTCAACTGTATTTCTATGCACTCCCAATGAACAATCCGAAAATAAAATTAAGAAAATAATTCCATTTAAAACAGTATTAAAAAGATTAAAATATTAGGACTAAATTTAACAACAATAAAAAAACCCCAAAGACTTCTACACTAAAAACTATAAAACATTGATGAAGGAAATAAGGAATACCTAAACAAATGGGAACATAGCCTGTGTTGATGGATTGGAAGATAGAATATTAGGATGGCAAGACTTCCCAAACTGACCTACAGATTCAAAACAATCCTTATCTAAATCCTGGCTGGTTTTTTTTGCTTAAATTGACAGCTTATCTTGTCAATTAAAATTCATGGCAAAATACAAGGGACCCAGCATAACCAACACACACTTGAAAAGAAAGAACAAAGTTGAAGAATTCATGACTCCCAACTTGAAATCTTACTACAAAGCTAGAGCAAATCAAGAGGCTGTGATACCAGTATGCGTCTAGACATACAGATGAGTATGACGGGATTGAGAATCCAGAAATCCAACCTTAAATATGTGGTCAATTAATTTTTGACAAGGATGGTAAGACATTTCAATGGGAAAAGAATGATTTTTTCTCTACAAATGGCATTGCAGCAACTGGTTATTCATGTTAAAAAGAATGAAATCAGACCCCTTTTTCACACCATATACAAGTTAACTCAAAATGGATCAACACTCTAAATACAAGAGCTAAAACAAGTAAACTCTTCAAAGAAATCCTAACAATCAATCTTCATGACATTGGCTCAGACAAGGTTTCTTAGATATGCCACAAAATGTAAATTAGACTTCATCAAAATTAAAACCATTTTGTACACCAAAGCGCATCAACAAGAAAGTGAAAAAGAAACCACATAATGATGGAACATATTTGCAAATCATATATCTTATTAAAGACATATCCAGAATATACAAAAACTCCTACAATTCAATGTTAAAAAAACAAATAACCAGTTTTTTTTAAATGGGCAATGAATTTGAATAGACTTCAAAAAAGATCTAGAAATGCTAGTAAATGCAAAAAATGTGCTCAACATCTTTAGTCACCAGAGAAATGCAAATCAAAACTGCAATGAGAAACCACTTACCACCCTCTAGGGTGGCCAAGATAAAAAGACAAATAATAATAAGTGTTGACAAAGTGAGCGGACTTTAGAATGCTCAAACACTGCTGATGGGAATGTAAAATGGTAACGTTGTTGTGGGAACGTTTGGTAGTTTTTTAAAATGTTAGACATGGAGTTATCACATGACCCAGAAATCTCACTCCCAGGTATATAAACCGAAGAGAATTTAATACATTATGTCCATACAAAAAACACATACAATTATTCACGGAAGCATTATTCCTAAGAGCTGAACAACGGAAAACCCAATGTTCCTCAACCGATAAACAGATAAACTGTCGTAAATCCACACATTGGAGTACTATTTGACAGTAAAAAAATGAAATACTGATACATGTTGCAACATGGATGAACCTTAAAAACACTATGCTATGTGAAAGAAGCCAGTCACAAAAGACCACATATTGCATGATTCCTGTTATATGAAATGTCCAGAGAAGGCACATCTTTAGACACAGAATATAGACTAGTGGTTCTGAGGGAGTGAGGGTAGTAGGAGATGCAAAGTGACTGTAATGAATATGAAATGTCTTTTGGGGTGTTGAAAATGTTCTGAAAACAGAGTGTAGTGATGATTACACAAGTCTATGAATATACTAGAAAACCATCAAATCGTACATTTTAAAAGGCAGAATTTTATGGTGTGTGTGGTATATCCCAGTAAAGCTATCACTTAAAAAACAGTAAAATCTGCCTATGAAATCAGGGTTGCTTTCAACTTAAAATCTTTTTGAAGAGTAAATAAAAAATGCTTAATGCTATATAAATTTTTCAAAGGCAATTTGAAGATATGCTAATTTCTTAGAAACTAGAATAAAAAGTGTATTATCGCTGCTGAATTTTTAGACCCAGAGTGAGGCCTCTTTATCTTTTCATTTATTGAATTGTCCATTTTAGAATTAGCAATCATTGAACTGAGATAAATCGTCTATTTTTGCAGATGAATGAACCAAAGTCAAGTGAAAGAAACTGGAACTTTTAAATGATGTCCAAACTTTAAATTATAAAATGATATTACCCATTTTAAAGAAATACCATTTCATTTTCCTCTCATGTTAGTCCACATTCAAACTAGTGACAAAGCTAACAAATCAAGGAAAAATGCATTTCAACAGAAAGAACAAGGAAAGAATTTTCTGTACTGATTGTAAAATGTTAATTGTAACACAGTCATCCTTAATGATCATGCAAACTTCTAGCTTTTGTTTATTAAAGTTGGACAGCTTCTGCTCACTTTGATGTATTAGAATGTTTTACACAAGGATGATTTGCTCATTGCACTTTTTTTTTAGCTAGCATAAGGTAGAAGTTTAAAATAGATTTCCACTTTGTCTTTTTAAGTTGTAAATAAAACTCAACACAGGTTGACGTTATTGCTGGAACTAAGCAAATAAAGGATTAAATAGATTGGGATTGTCTTTGGGATGATTTATCAATGTGCTTATTAATAACTGGGCTGTTTTAAATGTGACTGCATTATATAAAAATCGTGGGATATACAGCTATATAAAATGAAATCACTGTCAAGGTTTACTACTTTAAATTCTCTCCTGAAGCCGTAATTTTCATAGTCAATTTCTGTCTGTATTTAAATAAATTTAATGATGCTCCCAGCATGTTTTACTGACACTGGATTTTTTTCTAAACAATTTTTAATTGGTGGATGTTACTATCAATAGAATTTTTTTTCTTATTCTGGATAATATTCCTTCCTTTTTTTTTTTTTTTGCTCCTGTTTGTTGCGCCAAGGAGGATTCATTAATAGTCTGAGTTTCTTTATATTTCAAAGGAGTTATTTAATGCATACATTATATTTGATTAACACCTTGGGTTGGATAAAAATTTAAATTTCCATTTATATTTTGTCTTGGCTGGATAAAATAGTTTGGGGTCATACTTTTTTCCACTCAGAATTTTAAACATTATTCCATTATTTTTTCACACCAGAAATTGCTGAGTGGAAATCCTGTTATGATGGAAATCAAAATACAATGAAAACAAAAATACTCTAGAAACAAGAAACTTTCTTACTGATTGCAAAAAGCCCCCAAAATTCCAGCTTATACTTACTATCAAAGGAAAAGGATGCTAAGGATAAATTTAATAAAAGATGTGCAAAAACTCCATGGAGAAGAGTATAAAGCTTTATTGAATGATGTTAAAGAAAGCCCAAATAAATAGAAAGCTAGTTTCTCAAATCGCTCCATTCTTTGCATAAAGCAAGGAGTGATTTGGACTCCAAATGCTCAGGCTGATTCTTATTCTAGGACATTTTGCTCAGCTAGTGCTGAAGAGTTCTTTATTCCGGGATGAATGAGATTAACACAAGGAGTCTGAAGAAGGTACAGACTCAGTCAAGACTGCATAGTGCAACTTTCTTAAATTTCCTATAAAGTTAACTTCCAAAGCACAAGCTCTACCATGTCCTAGATGATTTAAACAGCCATTGCATCTGATACCTACACCCTCCTGAGCAGGAGGAGTTGGGCCCTGGCACATTATAAATAGAACAATATATGCAATAGTGATGGAGTTCTGTCCTTGCTCAATCACCACCAGAACAGAGTCCACAGAGGGCAAGAACCCTTTCGTGTTTGTCGTTTGTTAGTGTGACTAGCAAAGAATAGGTGCTAAATAAATAGCTGTATAAAAACGTCCTGAATTTGAGTCCTGACCTCACAAGTACACATGCGAGTTAATTACTAAATATGCAAGGTTGAATTTTCTCATTTTTAAGATGGGGTCAATGATCCTGCTCTCCCTACTCTGCAGCACCATTTGGAGAATCAAATGAGATCATATGTGAAGGTGATCTATAGAGGCCAAGGCACTCCCAAAGGCAGAGGGAGGCTATTATCAATTGTAATCTTTGGGCCGGCGCAGTGGCCGAGTAGTTAAGTTCGCGTACTCCACATTGGCGGCCCAGGGTTTCACCAGTTCAGATTCTGGGCACGACCATGACACTGCTCGTCAGGCCATGCTGAGGCGGTGTCCCCCATAGCACAGCCAGAAGGACCTACAACTAGAATATACAACTATGTACTGAGGGGCTTTGGGGAGAAGAAAGAAAAAAAAGAAGACAGGCAACAGAAGTTAGCTCAGGTGCCAATCTTTAAAAAAAAATTGTAATCTTTGTACTTTATTTTACAATTTTATTAGTATTGATTTTATTGTTAGCGATAATATTCACTCCAGCAATTAAAACTTACATAAATATATGGCTAGCTTTTTACAAGTAATTCTTTAAACGTGAATTACCCCTAAAGTTTTTAAATGTCATGCATGTTCTGATTCCTTCGCATTGTGATTTCCCAAGTATGACACATTTAAAAAGTTATACTGTCATATATTCAATAAATATTTACAAAAGTCATGAAAAGCTAGAACAGCAGGAGTGAAGGGCCGTTGACGAAATGATATAAATAGGTTGAGCATTGCCTTATGTATTAGTAATTCAGACATTATTATATAAAGAGAATCAGATGTTTGTTTTGGTAAAAGTCGTGAAATTTCACTGCTGCAAAGGAACTTGGAGCATTTACTTAGAAGAAATTAAAATCTTTATTTTCATTAACTGCTAACTAAAATATGTCATTTCCTTCAGTTATGAACGTGGGCAACACAGCACAGTGGTATCAGTAGTACCCGTGACTGTCATAAGCAGAAGTCACAGATATTGTCATACACTACTGTGGACATCAGGCATCTCAAAATATGATTATTTTTAAATTATTGAAATTATTAGACCCAATGTAAGGCCTTGATATTTAATGCATTGATAATGAAGCTCGTATATTACCACAAAGTAAACTGTTTTATAATAGTTTGATACTGGTGTTTATAATTGCTCATTTTATAATCTTATTTATTTTACGAATTTTATTACACTGTGTTGAGAAAGGTCCATAGGCTTCATAAACTTGGCAAAGGAGCCCATGACACATAATTTTTAGAAAATGACTAAGAACCCCTGCCTTGAAGACATCTAATTTTACTTCCATCGTCTCTGGTCTTCCTGCGTCCACATCACCTGGGAACTTAGAAATGCAGAACCTCCAGCCTCATGCCAAAACTGCTGAATCAGAACCTGCATTTCAACAATATCCTTGGGTGATCTGGACATTTTTCAGTGCATTATTCCTTAACATTATGATATTACCTATAGCAAGAACCCTTTTATACCTATATACTTTTCCTAAACTTTAGTCAGTTTACCAGGATCAAAACAAAACAAAAAGAAAGAAAGAGAAAGAACAGGAAGAATAGCAAAGCCAGCTCTATTGCCAATAAACCATGCATTTTCTGGGTTTCATTAGACACAGACACTACTTATGTAATTTTTTATTATATTAAATCCATGGAAGAAAAAACTTTTCTAGGTTCCAAGGGATATGACTTTGGAACTGCCAAAAAAATAAACACATCTTGCTTCTCTTTAGTTCCATTGTGGAATTGAAAAATTCATGAAAATATGTGTTTTTCTTGGAGGTGGGAAAGAAGGAAGAAGCAGCAAGTCACTGGAGAAGAGTGAGTACATTGGATTAGCAAGAGCATCTATATTTAAGATGTGAAATGAGAAGCAAAGAGAGGAAAGAGATGGCTTTAGTCATCCAACATTGGCAAATTACCTCAAATTATTTACCATCCAGTTTTAAATTTAAACAGCTATTTTAATATATTCATTAATTTAAACGGTCGTCAGATGTAGTAAAAGCATTTGCATGATTTTCAAAGAAATCCAAAATGATACTGAACTTTTAGAATGCAAAGTTCATAAAGTAAATGATGCAACATCTTTCTTTGAAAGTTTTGACTCAGTAATTTCCTGCCAAAAACCTTTTTAGCAGTACTGCCTTCCAAGAATATAAATAAAATGATTAAGCACAGAATACCTTCAAAGTATGAGATAAGGCATCATGCTTATGTAATGACACTTTCTGAAGTAAAATTAAATGTGCATTTTTATTATTCCTTTGCAGCAATATTTATTGACTATGATGTCAAGATTCTAAGCAGCCCATGAAGAAATGTCAGCAACTTTCAAGTTTTTAATTCCAGTGATTAAAGTTTAAAAGCTGTATTCCGCCAGTTATTTTTTTAAAAAACAAGGCGCACATACACACCCCCTACTATTTAACCAGTACACCTAAGTGAAGGCTTTCTCTAACTGTAAACATACTATTAGGATACAGTATATTTTTAGAAGAACATTTTTCCTGAGAGAGCAATAATTTATCAGATCCAAAACTAATTTTTTCATCATAAGAAAAAACTGAGAAATACAGGTGAAAATGGTGAAAGATATTCAGTTGGAAATAGAATTGAATATATAGTGCCAACTTTAATTACTATCAGAACCGCTGAATAAACAGACATAAACAATGAGTGAATTTAATTAAGGATCTTTCCAGGGAAGAGAATTCAACATTCAGAGTCACAGGAAATGGGCTCACACTGAACATGAGCCACTTGAAAACTGGACAATGATACAAAAATCGCTAATCTTTGAGAAGCAATAGATTGCCCGCTTGCAAGTGGCCTCCTTCGTATGTCAGCGTGGGATTTTTATCTTTATGCCTTTAGGCTTGGAAAATTTCTAACGTAGTCTGCCATCTTGGATTTCTCTCTGGATCCCTGCCCCTATCTTCTAAGCACATTAATTTATACCTCATTTCCGTTAATAAACAATTATTTTGGAATAATTTTTTGAATTTTTCAAGACTTTGAAACTTACCAGGACACAAGAGAAGTAACGTTTGTGCCTGTGGTAAGACATGCTGACGTGCCATCCAGACTCCTCAGCAGGGAAGGACTTCTTTCCCCGATGCTGTTTTGGCAAAGCTGAGGGCCACTTCAAGGACTGCCTCAGCTGCAGAGAGCCTCCTGTCCCAAGATTCTTGCCTTTGTGAGCTGATCTGTAACCAAAGACTTAGGAAGCAGGGTTATAAAGGCTGGACCATTTCTTTAACATGGACCAACTCTTCAGCCCCACGGCTACCTGTAAGAGTGGCCAAGCTTTTGCCAATCTCCACGGCACCTTGACTTCTCCCTCTGCCCAACCCTGCTTCCTACCCCTGCCATAAGTGATCTTGAACCTAAAGTCACTCCCTAATAAGCACTTTCCCCCCTTGCTGACCGCTTTGTCTCAGAACCTGCTTTTTGGTCCACCTGAGACACCGCTGCTTTAGAAAACCTAAGCAGGTAAGGATGGTCTTTGTTCTTCTTTCCTCCCTTCTAGTAAATTCCCTCTGTTTAGCAGTCTCTTTTAGAAGTATTCAAGTTAGCTTCCAAGTTAGTTGACGGTTAAACACCTCCCAAGAGTACATTTTAATGAGGAGATTTTTGAAGATGATATTGCCTTGACAACCCAAAGGAATGAAGTGAAAAAGAGGTAGATGTTAGTATTTTGATCCTGGCAACTTCTTAGCATCAACTCAATTATACCATTAAGAAGCATATAAATGCTAGGAAAACTAATGCTCAGGAGGTCTCTGACCTCAAAATTAGCTCATATGGGGGCCCTGCCTGGTGGCATAATGATTAAGTTTACACACTCTGCTTCAGTGGCCCAAGTTCACCAGTTCAGATCCCAGGCACAGACCTAGCACCGCTTATCAAACCATGCTGTGGCAGGCGTCCCACATAAAAAGTAGAGGCCAATCTTCCTGGGCCAAAAAAAAAAAGGAGGATTGGCAGGGGATGTTAGCTCAGGGCTAATCTTCCTAAAAAAAATAAATAAACTAACTCATATGGAACCAACCAAGAACAATGCAATGGAGCACACAGCAATACACCAAATGAAACTCTACATTCAAGGATCCACTTGTCTTATTCCTTCAGTATTTGGGGGAGAATTACACCTAAAACCAGTCATTTTCTTAAGTCTTCACCACCCTTACCTCTTCCTAAAACACACTTATGAGGATGTTCTACTGTTTGCTTGGAGATTTTAATACATCACAGATGCTAGAATGCTTGTTGACGTCTATCATTCTCTTCAACAGCCTTCCCGGGATTGTCATTGGTAATGATCAGAAATCCAGGCCAAGGGGACATGTTACACGGTGCCATAAATTGGCCTGTACTATGTCATTTATATATTTTACATAAATCGCGTAAAAATTATTTATAGAAATGATTTTGTATTTGTTTAAGGGCTTTGTAAATATTTCCAATTTTGTCTAAATTCTCCTTAAATTCATGAGCCTATTAACAGTTCTGTTTAAAATCCAACTCTGGGTAACATGAGTCAACCATAAAAAGCAAACTAACCCAAAACTCCTTTTTTTTTTTTAGCTTTTTTTGTTTGTTTGTTTTGCTTTTTAATTTATGACTTCAAGGCAGTAGGAGTGGAGGGAAATCTAATTTACTTCTGGCCAATTTTCTTCCTCCTCTGAACAAGAACACACTTCTCTTGAACACATTCCTTTTCTTTCATCCTTTTACTTTTCCTTCTGTTTTCTCCTCTTTCTCCTTTTCTCTTCCTTCTTACGAGGCCACAGTTGCTGGGGAGTATGCAGCGTAGTAGAGCCAATCAAGACTTTTTTCATCGCCCAAGATTTACTTACACAGGTTGTGGACAAAAAGACATATCTGTTTTCCTTTCCATGTTCCAATTAACTACATATATTGTAAGTCCCTAGCCAACCCTGGTGGTTTAGTGGTTAAGATTCTGCACTCTCACTGCCTTGGCTTAGGTTTGTTTCCAGGTCAGGGGAACCACAGCACCCATCTGTCAGTCGTCATACCATGGCGGCTACATGTTGCTGTGATACAGAAAGCTATGCTACTGGTATTTCAAATACCAGCAGGATCACCCTTGGTGAATAGGTTTCGGCGGAGCTTGCAGACTAAGACAGACTAGGAAGAGGGACCTGGACACCCACTTCTGAAAAAACCGTCCACAAAAATCCTACTAATAGCAGCGGAGCCCCCTCTGATACAGCACTGGAAGGTGAGAGAATGATGCAAAAAGACCAAGCAGTAAGATCCTAATTCAATTAAGCGGTTTACAGTGGGTCCTAAGTACAAGAAGAATTCTCAAAGATTTGCCTCCTTGAAACTGGCTTCACAAACAAGGTCTATTTCATATTGCTTTGAAAAGACCACTGAAAAATATGAAGAACTGTAACTGGTAAATATGTTTGAAGTTATTTGTAAGCAATGGTATAATAATAGTGGAAAAGAAAAACATCACTCTTTACTGAGGTTAGCTTATAGTAACAAACCTGAGTTGTGTTTGCAGCCTCTATATAGCCTATTATAAAATCCAAAAATAGCAAATTCAGAGAAACTATCTGACACCAGAATCATGCATATGATCTCTCCAGGAGTATGATTAGTTTTATTTCTTGCAAATATATAGGAAAACAACAAAACATTATTTTTTTTATTTCTTGAGAGCATAGGTCATATTTAGTAATGAATTTAAATAATTGTCGGTATTTTAATAATGTATGCAAAAGGAACAGTGGAATATTGTATCATGCACTTATGTATGTACTTATGTACATTTTGTACATGTATCTTGAAGTAATACAGCTTAAATATGACGCATGTTTAGAACTTGGTCCGTTATTTCAAACTGATATCTATCCAATTATTTTTACTAACAGTAAATCATTTACTTTAGTGTAAAGTCAGCCTCAGTGTGCCATAAACTATCATTGGAATATGCATTGCTTTTAAAAAAAATTACTCTTGGGAATAATTAGTATGTTATACACTACTGAATAGTATAATGAAAAAGACAAAGGCAAGGAAGTGAAGTATTTTATATATAACCTCTCCACATGACCTTAAAAATGTCTCTTTCACTTAATCCTTTTTTTTTCTTGCAGGAACAAAATCCTCATCAGTACAATGTGAAATTTTTAAATGGACTAAATGAGTCCTAAGTCGTCTTGGTCAATTGCAAAAATGTCATTATTCCAGTGTATCATTTTAACTTATTATAGGATACTCTAAATAGCTATGGTTTCTCAGATCTATAAATAAAATATGTAAAATAGCGTAGTTTGTATTCAGCGTGTTACATGTTATCTAGGCATACATAGAGCTTTTCAGTAAAAAAAACACCCTGGTTGTGTGGAATCAAATGTTTTTTCTTATGGTAAAAAATGGTTATGTTTCTTTTATTCTTATATAGAAAAGAACGTGTGATCAAACGATAGTAATTCGTTACATTTAGCCACTTACCTTTTCATTCAGCATTTGTTGAAACACTGAGCGTTTTGTACTGGCTAACACATGAGTCAATAGATTTTTTTTTAAGTCTTCTAATATCCTTGAAGAAAATTAAATGAGTGGCATTTATATAACTGACTGAAGCCACTTAACTTTCAAAAATATATCCAGCAGATGTTTTTAAAGAAAGCATAATATGAGCATTTCTGAATGTAAAAAAAGTGAAATATTTGCTTTAGTGTGGCAAAAGAAACGAAGAAATTTATTGAATTATTCCAACATAACATGATTTTTACTTGAAATGTCAAAACTCCAAGAAACAAGGTAGATTTTTTCCATCATTATTTTGTTTGGGGATGATATATTAAAAATAATCAGTTGGGCATAGGTAGTAACATAGGAAAGTGTGTTATACAACTTTAAAATAATATTCTTGGTGAATTTAGAGATAGAATTATATTAATTTCACTTGGTTCTTAAAGTAATTTTCACTATTAATAGAATAATAGAATAATATTAATAGAGTATTTCATGTTGAAAAAGTGAGCCTTATCTACTCTCAAGTTAAAAGAAGAATGTGTGGGAAAATTAATCCAAAAAGTACCAAAGACATTTTTGAAGTTTTATTTTGGAAAGAGTCAGAAACAATCTCAAGCTGATTTGTATACAAACCCAGCAAAATCTAATGTGATTGTAATAATTAATATTTGGGCTTGTGTGATTCAGCCAGTGAGAAATTACTAGCAGGTTGAACAAGCAAAACAACAGATATAATCATGAAAACACACTTTTTCCTTGTTTTGCTTTGTTTACTTTTTGCCTTCCACTGCCCATTTAAAATGTGTGCATTGAGGGCTGGCCTCATGGCGGAGAGGTCAAGTTCAGCGCACTCCACTTCATGAGCCAGGTTCACAGGTTTGGATGCCAGGTAGGGACCTACACCACTCATCAGCCGTGCTGTGGTGGCGACTCATATATAAAGTGGAGGCAGATTGGCACAGATGTTAGCTCAGGGCTAATCTTCCTCAGCAAAAATGAATAAATAATAAATAAATAAATAATAACTAACTAGATAAATAAATAAATAAAATGTGTGCATTGAATGTAGTTTCCCTCTGCTCATGAGTGAAAACTCAACTGGGCCCTACAGCGATTATGTTCACTGTCAGGAAGTAGATCACTCTATCATCACTATCAGTCATTAGTACACTCTCTCTTCAGTAACTAGGTTTATTCCAACATATTAATAAGCACAAGGTCACTCTATCATCACTATCAGTCATTAGTACACTCTCTCTTCAGTAACTAGGTTTATTCCAACATATTAATAAGCACAAGGATATCAGGGAATTTTAAGTCCTCTTCCGCCCACTCCAGAAATTGTCCAGCTTCAGCCTGAAAATCTTAAGAAAGGGAGGGAGCTGGGCTATAATAGGAGTTGCCTTCTCCTTTGCCTCTCTTCTTCCTCACACCCACTGTCAGCTTGTGGTCCAGTCAGACCCCTGAAGATCTCTTGACCTGGGTGGTTACATCTTTACTCCAGGAGATCATATCTCTATTCCAGGGGCTGTCTAGAAACCTTTCCACAACCCTCTACAATCCAGCCTTCAGCCTGGGTGTGTTGCCAGGGTCCTCTGACCACTGTCCTTTGAGGAAACTTTATTTTACAAAACATGAGACATCACCACATGTCTTATACTCCTTCAATTAGTCCCTTGAAAAGCTATCCTGCTGGATTTGAGGTGACAGAACTGAAAGGAGCAGGGGAGTGGGGCTCATGGCACAGCTTCCTCTGAAGATCTCCTTACAAAATCCCCACTCTCCACCATTTTAAATGTATGTATATACTTATATATTACAAGGCATATTTACATATATTAATATATAATTATATATTTTATATATATACTCTATATACTTATTATATACATCTCAGTACAGGTGTTCACGTGTCCTGAGACACGCTTGACTTTTTCTTTATAATAATGTCTCCCTATGGTGATTTGTATCTCACACACTTTGGGATCTAACGTCTTTCTTATTTAATCCAAGCTAAAAGTAAAGCAAGAAGAGACCACTTCTAACTTACTGTATCAGTCACCTGTCCCCATAATAAAGCTGCATTAAAAACCACCACAAAACTCTGTAACTTAATATAATAATAATGTTCTCATTTATGGGTGCAAGTTGGCTGGGGTTTGTCTGATTTGGGCTGGGCTCCTCGGGGCTTGACTCTAAGCTCTAGGTAGAGGCCAAGTCTGTTCCATGCATCTCAAATCCTCTTGGGACCAGCGAACCAGCTGGGGCATGGTCTTGCCAGGACCATGGCAGAAGGGCACAGAAGCAAACCCAAATGCTCAAAGCACATTTCAAGCCTTTGCTCGTGTAACGTTTTCTAACATTAAATTGACCAAAGAAAGTCTTAAGCAGGGAATTATATTTCCATCTCTAATGGGAGGAACAGCAAAATCACATGGAAAAAGGCAAAGAGAAGAATGACGTATTGTTGACAACAATTCAACCTACCAGTAGTCTCTGAAGCTTGTGATAAAGCCACAAGTTTCAACTCACTATTCAATGTCACTCGAGTGGTATTCATGGCTGCTGTCTTCAGAGTTGAAGATAAACTCAGAGATTGAGGTATTCTATGACTATCTTCATAGCTTCCCATGATGCCATCATAAATGAAAATGAAAATATCCCACTCTAGAAATTACTCTGCTATGTTTCCGTCTTGAATTCCATTTCCTCCCTTTCTCTTAAATTTTACTCTTTACGTGAAGCACGTCAGCTAGCACATCCCTTAGAACTTGTGTTCAAATTTAATAAATTCTTCTGTCAAAGTAATGTTTTACCTTGGAATGTAAGAACATAGTGTCTATCAAATTCAGAATTTAATTAAAATTACTGTTGTCTACATGTAATTATTTTTGGCCTCTAACTGTTCATTACCATCCTTTCAGGATACTATTTCTCTTTTCTACAGATCTTTTGTCTTTTCCTTGTATCTTTTATATATACTTTAATTAGGTACTATTTTTAGTCCTAGACTCAATTCTTATGTTATCGCATTGCATAATTTGCATCATTTTTTTCCCGATTCTATTCCATTGCTTCCCCACCTGCAACTTATAGGTGGGAAGTAAAGATTCATATAATGTGGAGAGACTATGCATTTGATCCAAGTTCCATAGGTATTTTTAAAAATATGTTTATTTTTATAAACTTTTCATTGGAAATAATTTTAGACTTACAAAAAAGTTGCAAAGAAAGTATAGAGATTTCCTATATATCCCTTACTCAGATTCTGCTTAGGTGTCAGCTTACATTATGGTACAATTATTAAAGTAGGAAATAAACATTGATACAACATTATTTACTAAACTATTGACTTCATTCAGATTCCCCCGGATTTTCCACAAGTGTCGTTTTTCTGTTCCAGGATTCAAGGCAGGATATCACATGGCCTTTAGTTGTCATTTCTTCTTGGTGTCCTCCAGTCTGTGACAGTGCCTGAGTCTTTCCTTATCTTTCAAGTATTTACAAAATGTCCTTCAATCTGGGTTTGTCTGATGTTTTCTCATAATAAGACTGAGGTTATAAATTCGGGGAAATAAAACCACAGAAGTGATGTGACCTTCTCATCACATTATGTTGGGGGTACATGATATCAATACATCTTATTTCTGGTGATGTTAATATTGATCACTTGGTAAGGGTAGTGTCTGCCAGTTCCACTGCAAAATTAATATGTTTTCCTTTCCATGCTCTGTTCACTGGAAGTGAGTCTCTCAGCCCAGCCCACACTCAAAGGGAGAGTAACTAAGCTCCACTTCCTGGAAGTATCTGTGACGTATATTAAAACCACCACAGAAGTTAACAAATATTTAGAGGAAGATACTTTGAGACTATACAAATATCCTGTTTCTCCTTAAAAATTAGCCTAATAATTTTAGCCTTCACCAATGGATCTTGCCTGCTGAAATTATTATTGTCGTTTTCTCATGGTGACTTCTACTTCCCTTATTTCTTCTATATTTATTGAATGGAATTCTTCTGTAAGGAAGAGTTATTCCTTCTCCTCTATTTGTTTCTTTGTTTATTCATGCCAACATTGAGATAGATATATATCAGTACAGACTGATGGATATTTATTTTATTGGTGGGGTTAAAATCCAAATACTATAATTATTTATTTTGTTGTTCAAATTGTTCCAGATTTATTCGTTGACAGCTCTTTCAAGTTTTTTCTTATGTCTTTTGGACATGTCCATCTTTATTTTCTCTTTTATTACTTTTTTTTTAAAGCACTTCCTTACTTCCTGGTACTACAAGACACTCCAGGCTCATCTTGTATTTTTCCTGCCTCAATCCCAATTCTCCAAGAAGCTCTTCCTTCCTGTATCGGAGAATGATATTTAGAAATCAAGATCTGGACATTAGGTGTACTTATTGCCAAACATGCTGAATTTTATATAGACTAATCATTTTCACAAAATCGTGACATTTCATTAACAGTATTGCCCTTCCATGTCTCTTTTCCATTTCTTTCTCTTTGCCTCTGTGCTACTCATTCTTCAATATTCTCCCCTGATTATGTGATACCAGAACACACTAATACACCTTGTTAAAATAAAATAAAGTAGAGACCAGGCTTGAAAATCCTCCAAGCATACAAAACCATTCAAGCCATGTAAGCAAAACTATATCTAATTTATCTCCTGGACATAAGCAAGACTTAATTTAGATTATTTTTTATAAATGTCTCTGATAATCATAATAGAAACTTGACTCACCTTCCTAAAATGGTATAAGATAATCACTTTTAACCGATCCTCTGCCATCTAGAAACCCCCATCGCAGTAACCAGTCATGGTAAGGGTTCAACAACTGCCTCATTTTCACTTTATAAGCCATCCTGTAATGTTATGCCTCTGAGCTTCATCTCAGTTTTGGGTTTGAAGGTTCTCAGTTCACAAACTGCTCATTTAAGCACAATAAACTCTTACTAAATACTGTTTTACTGATCTGCTTTTAAATTTTACTGTTTCTGGATTTTTGACAATCTCTTACTTTTGGATTTGCTTTCCTTATTTCTTCTGTCTAAAAATTCTGTACATTCTAAAGGGCTCTTGCCTATATGTCTCCTCTATTCTCTTTAGTATCTATCTTAGAAAGCTTAGCCAATCTCATAGAGTCACAATCCGCTTACAATATTCACCTCCTTTTATTTCCAATTTGCCTATCAATTGAGCTCTCCTTTCATGCCTACGTGGGTTCAAATGTTATGTATGCCATACCTATCCTCGTGTGTGTTCAATAATACTCAATTTATTATCACTAGAATTTCCATGGTGATGCAAAAGAGGGCTTCCAAATAGTATTTTGAAGAGGGAGTTAAACTTTTGAAGGATTGTTTGTCTTTCCCCTAGCCTTCCTTTACATTCCTGCATGATGCCAGCTAGCAATAGGAGGACAATAAAGCTGCCGACAGCTGGACGAAAACCTTCTCTCTATAACCTGCGTCCTCAGAAAAGCCATAAATGTTAGAAATGGACAAAATCCTGGAATTGTTTAATATATAAATGCCACATTAGTTAAGATATAGGTTCAGATACTACTATAACAGAAACCCAAACTAACAAGAGTTTAAACCAGATAGAAATTTATCTGTCTCCTACATGAATTTTGAAGTCCAGGGCAACATAGCAGTTCTGCTCTATTGGTCATCAAAACACCCTGGTGTCTTCTGACCTAGGGATGCTCTTCAATCTTTAGGGTCATCCACATGATTCATTGTTGCTCAACATCATGTCTACGCTCCAGCACACAGGAGTGGGCAAAGAGGGAAAGGAGAAGGCAATCTTCTTCCCTGTAAAGACACAACCACATCTCTTCCTCTTTACATGTATCTTCCAGAAATACCAAAACCTCTATTTTTCACTTTAATGTGTCTCTTTTCTCCTCTATTGTCATTCAGATTCCCCTCCCCTTAACTCCCAAAACTTCACTCATGAATGAAATTAACATACTACAAATCACAGTCCCTGAATGTAGGATTTCCTAGACCTTATCACCGGTGAGCTCTAAGCTTCTACTGTAGAACAAGTGACGTGTAATATTAACGCGAACTACACACTTCCATTGATATGAATCTTGTGAAATTACACCAAAACTATAACTCCAGGTTTGTTTTTCCCTCTCAATAAATATCACTAAAATTTAGGAATTATCTTGGTTCTACCAATTTATTAAAATATTACTTAAAAATGTTATTGCTTCATATATTATTAATAAATTACTTGTGATGTGCCATCAGGTCATCATTATCATGTTGAGAACCCCACTGTAGTCACAATTATTATGAATCATATTACTGATGGCATCATTTCTCTATACAAAGAGTATCAATTGCTTCTTCTCATTGTCTGCAGCCTGGGACTAAACTCTCTTGTCTGATTTTCATATTTTTGGATTTACAACTTGGCTATTGGCTAAAGATTCCGTATAGATATTCACTCAACCACTTCTTCCATCCTATAACAGTTGTTTTCCATGGCTAGCTTTTCTTTGGACTGTACTGTTTGCTCACTGGCACAAGAATATGCAAAATTGGTCCCATGGAATATCAGATTTGTTTCTTAGCAGTCATCCTACTTCTAATTCCCGAAGTCAGCCCACCAACTAAAAAATGGCTGCTTCCCCACAGAACGAAGAATGTATGGTCCTTTGATACATCTCAGAAGTTTTTCATTCCTTTGATCTCAGAAGTTTTTGTTTACTTGCTTGCCTTATTTTGTTTTTCCTGTATTCTGAGTTGCCAATGGCCTGCCTTCCTCTCCAAAGGAAGTCCTGCTGCTTAAGGCAGCACATGAAATATGTAGATAACAATTTTTCTTCCAGCTATTCATTGGCCATTGTCTTCTTCATATTAATAGGGGGAAAAATTTCCCCCTTAATAATATTTTCTATTTTTCCATACTTTGACATACAATATGAGTCAAAGTATCACACAATGAAGATTAGATTTATATTGAGATAAACTAGTGGAAATCATGCTTTACTTCTAACTTATGACCTATTGTGGAATTTTAATCATACAGCATTATTCAGCTTCTAATTTGATTAAGCAACAGTCTTCTTCAACTTGTCTGAAAAAACTGTTTATATCTTTACCTTAGAGTTTTCTTTTTAAGTCTTACTTTCCACATTATTTTTCCATAAGGATCACTATGTTCTTAAAAAGTTGCAAACATATCACTGTGATTTTACTTTCCCATATGAATAACAGAAGGTCTGAGCCATGAGGTAAATATATACATATATTTGCTTTCTCTGCCTATCACCTCTCTACTACTTTCTAAGTCTTATCAGGAGTGGCTCCACTATAGTTGCTTCTCATTGTCACTAACAAGCTTGTCATTTTTCAGTTGCCTTTCATAATATGGTACCATTTTCTGTATTAACACTTAGCTAACACTTAACTGTCAAGACATTATGTTATACAATCAGGTTCCTCCAACATAAAACTCCAATTTAAATCAGCAGCGTCAGGTATGGGGCCTGGTGCTTGGTCTAGATAAGAAGAAGGAAAGAGGGAAATAAACATGAAAATCAAACAGTCTCTATGAAGCCATAGCTGAAATCAATCACAAGAATTAATATATGTGCATTCCAAAGCACACTTGGCAAAATATAATTATCTGTTATTCTTTCCAGGATCCCTCTTTCCATAAACACAGTCCAGTAGAGTTCTGAGTTATCTGCTAAATGGATAACTTACACCAACGGTCTGACAGTAATTTAAAGATGTTATTTTCCTTATTGGAGTTCCGAAAGCCTATATAATTGGTGCATGTAAATTAAATGTCATCATCAATTTATCCTTCTTTCAAAGCCCTAAACACCTATATATGATCATGCTTGGTTGGGAGATGAGGCATCATTTGGAAGAGCACTACAAGAAAGATAAAATAAATCATCTTGCTTCTACAACATCTGCCTCTTTTCCTGGAAATTTCTCTCCAAACTTCTTGTGATCTCCTAGAATTTAATGACCTTCACTACAAGCATCAAGGTCTTTCCAGACACGTGGCACTAAATATTTTGGATCATCTCCATATCTAAAATCATCAGATCTAATGAATATTAATATTGCATAGATCCTACATGAAACCATGGGGAAAACCCAAGCATTATGAGAAAATAAGAATATAGGGAAAGCTGTCATCACATAGACAATAGATAAGGAAATACAAAATGATGTCCAACTCTAATGGTTTAAAATCTTAGGAAACTTATAACTCTAAAGTTCTGAGGCTAAGAAAAGACTCTCCAAAGAATGCCACAATCCAATTAAAACGTTTAATACTGACTATTCTCAGAAAGAGCATTGGTCAATGATCTCACTCTCCTGGAGACAATGATACAGAGGTGATAACCAGTGGATAGTTTTCAGAGATTAGTAAAGTCAACTGGCAACATGGTAGAATATATATTAAAAGTTCCATCTTACTCCTGATTGAGAAAAAGACAGAACAGATTTTCTTTTTTCAAAATAAAAACTCAACATAAGGCATAGGAAAGAGAAAAGGTAGTCTCTGGAGAAAAGAAGTATAAAATAGAAAAAAAGGAGGGTTTGGTGGGAGCTTGTAAACATGAATAGAGCAATGAAGCTAAGTAATAGCAAAGAAAGATGGTAAATTTTGATATATCATATTTTGGCCAGCATGGAAGTTGGCTTACAGGGAAGAGACAAAAATGGCCCTGGGGAGAAACAGGAGCAAAGAAGCGGAGAAAGAAAATATGATGTGTATAGTCTCGTAGTTTGGAATCTGAGTTTCATTTTTAAAAAGTCAGGTTTCATGAGACAGAGATGTACAGAAGCGAGTAAAATAAAGTTTTCTGGTATACAATCAAGCATATCCGAAACTCTGCTGCTCTTCTTTTTTATTAAATCCAATCTCAAGTTAGATATTTAATTCTAGACTTCACGACACAATACAAATTTTTAAAGCAAAAAAACCCCTCCTTTCAGAGTTTTCAGAAAGACTCAGGAAATGGATAGAAAGGCACTATGTATCTGTTCTTATTAGTTTAATTTTGATGATTCTGAAGAGAAATTCATGACTATGTTATCCAATCACTTTGGTTCAGCATTGTCAGTAAATAAAATTTGTAGACTTTCTTAATCAAGAACAACCATCCTTAATGTCCAGATTGCTAATTTTCAGTAACTAAAACACAGAAAATATATCTACTTCTGTTTTTATAATTCCTACGTTCTTATCACTTTCTTCATCCCCAAGTCACATCCCCACCCTGAATATATTTTCTTACCTTTTCTTCTGTGCTGACAACTACATTTCCACTCCAGTTGCATTTCCCGTTTCAGGCCAGAGCATCCAGTCCCTTCCTGATGCTCTGCGTTGATGATAATGGCCAGCCCCTATGTATGTGAGTACACAATAAACATTTAGTCCAATTTAGAGAGTGAGACAAGGACCAGTATCCCAATACTGCCACTATATAACCAGAAATTCCTGTACAGAATGAGGTTTTTTAAATGTTCATTGTCCATGTGAACTTTGAATCATTGTACTAATTCTTATTCAGCGTTCCATAATACTGTAAGTCAAGTTTCATAATCTACATTTATATGCAACTATACACAATGAATATTATTCCATGCTGTAATAATTTTATTTTCTTGTCACCTATGTTAGTTATCTATCGCTGCATAACAAATTACCATAAAACTTAGCAATCTAAAGCAACAAATATTTCTTATATTATAGTTTCTATGTGTCAGGAATCTCGTCACAGTTTATGTCGGTGCCCCTGGCTCACATTCTTTCACAAGGCTGCCATAAAGATGTCAGCCAAGGCTGCAATCTTATCCAAAGGCTCAACTAGGGGGGGATTCACTCCTAACCTCAGTCACATGGTTGTTGGAAAGATTCAATTTCTTTTGGGTTTTGGACTAAGTGTCTTAGTTTATCACTGGCTGTTGACTGGAGGTCTCCCTCCTTGTCTATGGAACACTACGTAGGGGAGCTCACAACATGGCAATGGCCTTCCATCAGAGTAAGTAAATGAGCAAGAGAAAGTGTGCAAGATGTCTCTTTATAACCTAATCTCAGAAGCAACACTCTTTTATTCCCCATATTCTAATTGTTAGGAGTGAGTGACTAGGTCCAGCTCACATCTGAGATTACACAACGACGTGGGTATCAAGAGATGGAGATCTTTGGGGACCGTCTTAGGGGCTGCCTATCACATCACATTTAAACACTGATTCCCTGATTCCACGTGGTAGACAAAAACTGAAATGATCTCAAGGCCTGCAAACCTCCTCCTCTTTGCGTATAGGTGGAACCTGTGAATACGATGAGGTACCGACCCAGTGGTTATGTTACATTACAGAGAGCGCTGACTTTAGAAACGGAGATTATCTGCTTGGAACTCTCTGATTCACATGAGCCCTTTAAAAGCAGAGAGTTTTCTCCATTTGGTGGAGGAAGAAGAAGTCAAAGAGAGTAGAAGTTTGAGAGGGATTCAAAGCAAAGGGGATTATTCATTGTTGACTCTGAAGATGGAGGAGGCCACATGGAAAGGGACAGAGAGCAGCCTCTAGAAGCTGTGAAGAGCCTTAGGCTCACAGCCAGCAAGAGATGAGGATCTGTTTTATAGCCACAAGGAAATGAATTCTTCCAACAAGAATGAGCCTTGACGCAGACACTTCCCCAGAGCCTCCAGACGACAACTTAACTCAGCCAACACGTTGATTTCAACCTTGAGATACCCGCAGCAGAGAACCAACTCACAATGCACCAGACATCTGACTTACAGACTAGGAGATGACAAACGGGTGTTGCTTTAAACCACTTAGTTTATGGTAATTTGTTACACAGCAACAAAAACGAATATACCCAGGTAACCAATGTTAGCCAGCCTCCTGAGGCAGATTCTCCCTAGAGATCCTTCAGTGTTAAGACAATCTTATACAAAAATAAGCATTTCTGTAGTCGTTTTGTCTTTTTGGACTTTTTGAAACAGTATATTTAACAGTGTGTAGTAGTGTTACACACATGCATATGTGTGTGTATATATATGCATACACACATGAATACATATATACACATATATGACAATATATCCAATATGCTATATAAATTAATATATATTTAATTATTTTTTGCTTCCTTGTTTATTGCAGCCTGGCCATTCCCACAAGTCCATAACCAATAATCTAAATCACTAGTTCTCTAAGTTTTGTGGGTAGTTGACAGCAAGATCAAAAATATTTCCATAATAATACTAAGACTTTAATTGCTTTCTTCACTTTCATTGTCTCACGTACATAATGGAGTTTCCCAGAAGCTACATGAAGTGTGATATCACAGCAGGTGAAGTAGAAGCTGCTATGACAATCCTGGTATCTTCTGTTAATGCCCGCCTTAAAGAGATCTTCAAAATCAAAACGGTGCCACTCTTCTTGAAGTTATTTTTCATTCTGGAAAACATAGTTGTTTTCTATAAGAATACTGTTTATCTTGGGGCCGGCCCTGTGGCTGAGTGGTTAAGTTCGCGTGCTTCACTTTGGCAGCCTGGGGTCTCTCTGGTTCGGATCCTGGGCGCGGACATGGCGCCCCTCTTCGGGTTATGCTGAGGTGGCATCCCACATAGCACAATCAGAGGCACTCACAACTAGAACACACAGCTATGTACTGGGGGGGCTTTGGGAAGAAGAAGAAGGAAAAAACCCCAGAAGATTGGCAACAGTTGTTAGCTCAGGTGCCAATCTTCAAAAGAAAAATATATACATATATCTAGTTTATCTTAATGTATAACAGATTTACTATCATCATTTTTAAATAAATTAATACATAACGATTTTGATATTTTCTCAATATTGTTGTTTATATGGTAAATAGTGATAGGTATAACCCATTTAAATAAAAGCTCTTTGGGTTCTCAATAATTTTTAAAAGTGTAAAGTAATCCTGAGATAGAACATTTGAAAACTTCCTAATCTGAACCTGCCCCTTTTGTAGATGTTTTAATAGTTCATTGAGTGGATGAACCACATTTTGCACTGGGGTGTTTGTTGACTTTGTGACTGTGAATTCTTACACATTTTGTTTCCAAGTATTCTAGCAAAATGGAGAACCTAAAATGTACACACCTTTGATCCAACAGCCTTACTTCTGGGTTTCTAGTTTAGGAAAAGCGAGTTTTGATAGGAAAGAGGGAAAAAAGTTTAGTAGCTGTATTAATTAGAGATGGTTAGGCTGATCCTCTTGTAACAGAGAAACGCAAAATAACAGTGCATTAACACGTGAAAGATTTAAACCTCATTCATGCTGCATGTCCACAGTGAGGTAGAGAGGACTTCGCTCCATGAGACCAAGAGAAATGAAAAATTACTCAGAATATTAGACTATTTATAAATGTATAAGATTGTGCAGAAGTACAGCACTAACACATTTACTTTGACAACACTCAAATGTACCACATACTGTTGGGATATACTCAAATATACCAGTACTGTTGGGATAAAAACAAGACTATTTTATTGGCGAGGATAAAAAAGAAGTCACAGAAAACTCGGCGTTTTCTTAAAGACAATTTAAGGTGTAAGTCTATATTACTGTCAGTCGCTTATTCTCTTATTTCATTAACTTAAATATCTCATTTTCTTTCTCTATGCATAATATTCTGCAAATGTACCCATACTCATCTTTTATCTCAGTTAAATTTTAAGAGAAATGTATTTTCGATGGAAGATTTTGGATGATGTTCAAAAAATAACATTTTTGCAAAGTTGCTCTGACAAATAATTAGATTTGAAATGTGTATTTAAGTTTCAGACTGGCAATTGCTGCCTAGCAGATTTTTTTAAGCCCATAAAGCACAAGTAAATTGTACAGATGACAGATCTAAAAGTTCATAACTTTTTTCATCTAATAGTCTATTATAGATACAAGGAAAAGTGGTTGACACATTTTTGAACAGTGGTAAGTTTTTCAGAACATATTTTCAATTATTTTTCAATCTATAGTTCTACTTTTAAGGTGGAAGAATGATATCAATAAGGTTTTATCTGAGAATTTGAATATATGAGTTAGATGCTCAAATCTGAAAGTAATCCACAAGCCACATTTACATAAATTGAAAATGTATATAGCCCCCAAATAATTCCAGATTCCCAAATTATCTTTTGTATCAAACTACCCTTGTCCATGAAGCTTAATTCCAAAAAATGGTCTTTTGAAGATGTCATTGACATAATCCTTGAAGTCTTTGAGGTTTCGTATGTATTTTATACAGTCCGAAATCTGGCTTTTGCTGGCATGGATTTGCCCAGAAATTGCACCACAAGCAATATTCTCAGATTCTGTTTTGTTCTTCATTTTTATTGTTGTATAGAAGACTAAAATACAAAAAGCCAACTATGAATACTGAGAACATCTTCACTTTGTTTCATTCAGTAATCAAATGCTATGCAATATGATTGAGCTATACGTAATGAGAGGCATAATCAAAGAGCTCAAAGTGAATTACAAGAAAAATTATTCCACTGTGGTTTAGGTGGTAAAAGGCAGTGAATTTAGAATATAGAGAAAGAGATTCACACCTTAGATAATTTGCATAACATCTCTAAGCAGCTCCATATAGAGGGAAGAGTCCAGAGTCTCCTATCCTCATTATGTGGTAATAGCATCTCTCCTGTAGGCACTGTAAATTGCTTAACCCAAATCAGTCTATACTTGCCCCTTGTTTCAACTGAAGAAAATTCCTCTTGCAAAAAGCAATGATGAATCAGAAGAAACTCTAAGATAAAATTCTAAACCTAATTAAATATATGCAAACAAAATTTGGGGATAGGAAGAAATATCATGAACTAAAAATTTTAAAACTACGAACAAAAAAGTTTTAAAAAAGGAACAAATGAAAAGAAGAGTTGATTTATTTAGGAAGGAAACTTAAAGAAAAAAAGATAAAATAATCTTAGAAATGAAGCCTAGACCATAAGATCTGCGAGGCAAAATGGACTTCAATGAAATGTAATAAGGACTATCGAAGAAATACTGTAAAATAACTAGAAGAATTAAAATGATATTTTCAGGAAAATGAAGTTAAAACAGTCAAAAAGTAAGCAGTGCCAAAGTGGAAAGGCAAGGAAGGAATAATATTTATATTATTGATGTCCCTGGGAAGAGACTCAAAATAATGGAACAGACTCATATTTAAACTAAGAGCCAAGAAAAACTTCCAAAATGAAAGATGATTAAAATCTAAATACACAAAGAGCCTACCCAGTAATTCCAAAAGATCAACTCTGAGACATCTCCTAGTAAAACTATAAGATTATGAAGTGAAATCTTCAAGGCTTCCAGGTACAAACATAAAATAACCTACGAGGGCAAAAGAAGTATGATGACATCAGTCTTTTCACAAACAACACACAGAACAGAGCAACAATGGAGCAGCTTCTTCACAAAACTCAGTGAAAGAGAGTATAAACTAAAGATTTTACACTAGTTGAGTTTTCCTTCAAGAGCCAAGGCTTTGACAAGGGCATCAAGAATACACAATGGGGAAAGGATAGTCTCTTCAACAAAAGGTCTTAGATGTTTATCTTACACTCTACACAAAAATCACTTCAAAATGGATTAAGGGCTTAAATGTAAGACATGAAACTGTAAAACTCCTAGGAAAAAAAATAAGAGAAAAGTGTCATGACACAGGTCTTGGCAATGATTTCTTGCATATAAAAGCACAGGCAACAAAGGCAAAAATAGACAAATGAGATCACATCAAACTAAAAAGCTTCTGCACAGCAAAGAAAACAATTAACAGAGGGGAAAGGCAACATACAGAATGGGAGAAAATAATTGCAAACCACATAACTAATCAGGCGTTAATACCCAAAATATATAAGGAACTTTTACAACTCACAAGCAAAAAACAAGCACCTGATTAAACAATGGTCAAAGGACTTGAATAGAGATTTTTCTGATGCGGGGTCGGTGAGCCGAGGAGTCGAAAGAAAGATTTCTTTGACTCTTAAGATCTGGAAGTAGTGCTCTTTTATTTAGAGAATAGAATAGCATGGGGACAGGACCCATGGGCAGTCAGGCTGCTGCGTGGGGACAGGACCCACGGGCAATCAGAGATGCTGCTGGCATGGGGAGCTGCTGCTGCCGCCACTGGCATGGGGACAGGACCCATGGGCAGGCAGAGCTGCTGCCAGCATGTTGCTGCTGCTGCTTCTGCTGCCCCAAGTTGAGGGTTAGAGCTAAATTTAAGGCATAGGTATGTGAGTTATCTCTTTACAGGACAAAGAATATGTAAAAAAGTTAAAAGGATATCAGTGCCTGTAGGGTCCAGCCATTTGGTGGTCCCAAAAACTTTTAGATAAGAATCAAACCGAATTGAGTAAATGGCAGAAGTCACCGCTTGAATTTTATCCTCAGCTAAAGACAAAGGAGGATTGGGGGGGGGGGGGAGTGTCAGTTACATGAGGTTGCCAGACAGTAACCAACTTAAGTTCTTGCCTCTGGCATTGATTAAGAGTTTCTAGAGATAAGGCCATCCCCCTTCTTCCTGGCACAGAGAGGGAGGCATCTTCACAGATAGAGGTTTTCCTTAGAAATGTAAATCTTTCCCAACAAAGGGACAAGCAAATTCCACTCCTTGGAGCCTGCTTCTCATCTGTAGTTTTAAAAGCAACCAGCCTAAAAATCCTCATCATTTCCAAAGAAGACATATAAATAGCCAACAGATATATGAAAAGGTGCTCAACATCACTAATCATCAGGGAAATGCAAATCAAAACTACAGTGAGATATCATCTCCTACCTGTTGGGATGCCAACATCAGAAAAACAAAAGATAAATATTTTCAGTGATGTGGAGAAACTGGAATGCTTGTACACTGTTGGTGTGTGTAAAATATCTAGAAATGATGCAGCCACTGTGGAAAACAGCATAGCGTTTCTTCAAAGAATTAAATACAGAACGACCATATTATCCAACAATCCCTACTTCCTAGTATTTACCCCAAAGAATTGAAATTAGGGTCCCAAATGGATATCTGCACTCAGTATCCACTGCAGCATTATTCACAATAGCCAAGAGGTAGAAAAACATAAATGTCTGTGGATGGATGAATGGATAAAGAAAATGTGGCATATACATACAATGGACTATTATTCAGCCTTAAGAAAGAAGGAAATCTTTGCTTTATCTAACAACATGGATGTACCTTCAGGACACTATGTTAAGTGAGATAAGCCAGGCACAGAAGGACAAATACTGCATGATTTCACTTACATGAAGTATCTAAAATAGTCAAATGTGTAGAAGCGGAGAGTGAAATGGTAGAGCCAGGGGGTGAGGGAGGGAGAAATGGGAACTTTTTGCTCAATGAGTATAAAGTTTCAATCATAAAGATGAGTAAGTTCTAGATATCTGTGGTACAACATTGTGCTTATAGATAACCACACAGTACGACATACCTAGAAATTTCTTGAGGGTAGACCTTATGTTATCTGTCTTACTATAATAAAAAATATTTTTTTAAAAAATCAAGGCTACAGAAAAACTATTTTAAACATACAAGAACACAAGGAATTCCACACCCACGAGTCCTCCTTGAGGAATCTATCAGATAATGAGCTTCATCCAAACAAGATGTAACAAGGAAACTTCAGCAAAAGTCCTGATAGTGAGCAATTTAATATATATGCATATAAGATTAAAACAAAGAGGTATGATGGTAGAAAACTAGCATACCAAAGTAGCATGTTGTGACAAAGTAATAATAATGGAACCAAAAATGGGAGAAGTAAGGAAGAAAGAAGATAAAAATATAATTGATCGTCATACAAGAAATACTGTGTTAAAGAATGTCATTAAATACTGTTAACTCAGATAGTAAAATAGTAAAAAGCAAATAATTTACATCTCGTAAAGAAAGAAACATAGTAAATATGACATAACACGTAATTGTAAACTATAACGACACAGTTGAGATATATATATGCATCATATCAATAAATATGAAGGGGATTAATTCCTCCATTAAAAGAAAAAGATTTTCAATTTGGCTTACACACAAGCCAACTATACATGCCATATGTAAGGGACACACCTAAAACAACATAGCTCAGACAGACTAAAACAAGGCATTATATTACTCAATGGGGGAAAACTAAAGGCATTTCCACTAAGATCAAGAACAAGGCAAGAACGCCCACCATCACTAGTGCCACTCAACATTTTACTAAAGATATTAGCCGTCACAGTTAAGACAAAAGAAATCTATTAGAGGCATAAGAATCAACAATGGAGAAGTAAAACTATTTCTATTCTCTGTTTTATAGGTAAAACTCTAGAGAAGATGACTCCAGAGAAGAAAAGATAAAATCAAATAAAAAAATAAAAGAATTTAATAAGGTAGCAGGATCTAAAAATTAATATACAGAAAGCAATAGAACTCATATGTACAAATTATAACCAGGTAGGAGATGTAAGTATACAGTAAACCCCATTTACAAAACCAAAAGAGAATATCGCCTCGACAACAAACGTGCAAAAAAAGTTTAAGGCATATGTGAAAAACATAAAAGTTGACTTTAGAAAAGTATGGATAGTTCTTGAAGGGGATGTTTTAATATAATAAAAATGTCAGTACTTTCTAAATTTAACTTAATTCTGATAAAAATAACGCTCTTTGACAAATGCTGAAGTAATAATTGTTGCAAGCAATAACAATGGATGCTAAAATTAGAGAGTTAAAGTTATCAGAAGCGGAATATTTACACAGCCTCAAAGTATTGCCCCACAGATATTTACTAATTAGAAAGGAAAAACTATTGTTACAGTGGTTAAACTTGGCAGACACCACCAAGCGATGAAAGTTACAATCACTAGTAAGACATAATGACATCATGTTCTTCACGATACACACTGAGAAGAAGCATCATTTTGTGGCATTCATGCCAAACACACATAACCTGAATTTAATTATAAGAAATATCAGACAAATAGGAATTTAGAGACACCTTATAATTAACCAATATTCTACAGAAGTGTCCAGATCACAAAAGACAAAAATGAAGAAACAGCTAACATAGGGAAAGACCAAAGAGAAAGGACAGATAAACGCAAGGCAGGACGCTTGATAGGACTCTGCACGGGGAACCCTATGTAAGTGGGACAATGGTCAAAACTTCAATAAAGTATACAGATTAGTTAGAAGCATAGTATCAATGTTAATTTTCCGATTTTATTAATTGTACTATGGTTAGGTAAGATTTTAACATTTGGGAAAACGAGGTGAAGAGCATAAGTTTTTGTATTATTTTTGTAACTTTTTTGTAAGTCTGAAATTATTTCAAAAGAAAGAAGTGCGAAAATCGTCTTATTTTGAAAAAATGTTGGGAGAATAATATATATACGTGTATTATTATTTGGAACTAGGTAAGAATAAGCAGAGAGAACAATGAAATGGAAACAAATTCAAACGAAAATGGAAATTGAGAACATGATGAAAATGGCATTCAAATCAGTGGGACAAATTATTGTTTCATGGTGTTTAGAAAATGCACTTGTCATTCAGAAAAGAAAAAGAAAGGTTAGTTCCTACAGGATTTAAACACATAAAATTAACTATAATTACAAGAAGTATTTATAAACGTGAGGTGGAGAAGACCTTTCTGAGCAGGACAGAAAATTAAAAAAGAAAGCAGAAAATATGGAAAACAAATAAAATGAAAAAAATTAAATGAAAGACTATTGGAAAAAACAAAGAGTAGGCCAATACAAGACAAATATAAAGCCAAAGGCTATGAATAGGTCTATCACAGAAGAATTAACATGGCAAGTAAATTTATGAAATGATGTCCAAATTCACTTATCATTAAATAAATGCAAATTAAAATAACATTCAGACATTAGTTTTAGGAATCAAATTGGCCAAGGTTAAAAAAGATGCGTAAATCACAGTGTGGGTGAGGTGCTTAGAAACAGCAATCCCTTATGTGGCTGAAGGGATTGTCAACAGCAGTGACCATTTTGGAGGGCAATCTAACAGTATCTAGCAGAATTCAAAAACCACATACTCTTTCTTTCAGCAATTTCCTTGCTGGGAATTTACAATATTTTCTACTCTCAACAGTACCCTAAGGATGTTTATTTCTTCATGGCAAAATATCCATGAGCAAACAGATTGTCTGTTTATTTCCTGCCAAGTCCTAGAAGAACCTGGCGCATACTCAGTGTTCAATATTTTTATAAAATCATGAATCAATGAGCAAATCAATCAATAGTAGCATTATTTGTATAGCAAAAGTTGAAAACAAGTGTCCATTAAATAATCTATGGGATCTCATATAACATCAAGTGGAGGTTTTTTTTAAGGAGAAAGCTCTGTATCTCTGATCTCTGAGATCTTCAAGTTAAATGCAGACAGTTGAGTAACCAGTTATTGCAAAACTTTTACTCAATAGCGTGCCATCAATAACATATTCTTTTTTTCTTTCCTTTTTTTTTTGGTCCCTTCACCCTATAATGTGGGCTCTTTCTTTCCCAGTCTTTGAATGAAAACTTGAACAGGTCTTCATAACTTTTCCAGTCACTCACAGATAATAAAAAGGCCTCAGGTCGTTTTCAGATAAGCTATTGTTGTTTCTGACTTTAAATCCCCAGTCCAAAGTCACACTGAGCTAATTCCACACTGTTTTCCCATTTGTGGCTCCCTGGCTCGCGCAGCCCAGCCCAGACCGGCTTCAGCCTTGGGAGTCTGCAGTGGGGTGGGAGGGGTCTCGGGGAGGGGCAAGAGTGGGCATCCTTCCCCATCTAAGCCTTGCTCCTTTTCCTTTCCTCCTCGCTTGCCTAAAGTCCCTCTGACTTCCTTGTGGGGGGATGGCGAGGGGGGAGGGAGGAGGGGTGAGAGTCCACGCAGGTAGAGCCCAGGCCGTGCCCAGTGAACATGGCAGACGCAGCGCTGATTTCTTTCTGTCTGGTCTTCTTGGAGGCCCTCTTGTGCTAGGACCGGACGTGGCCCAGGAACAGCTCCCCCATCAGACGTTCTCTAGGCTGCACCTCCTCCAGCCTCTGGGTCAGTCTCTAGGAAAGCAGCTTCTCCCATGCCCAGCGCTACAACCTGTAACGTCTTCTCCCCTTCCCCGCCTCCACCTGGCGTCCAAAAGGGCCAATTACTCGCTCCTGTTTATCAAAGAATAGAGGCTAATAAGAAGCCTCATGGAATTAAATCTCCATATCCAGAGTAAAGTGCAAGAATGAAGTTTATTTGGGGCATCTTAAACCATCTGACATGAAAAGAGATGTAAGCCTTGACGTGTGCTGCTGAAACACACGGAGTCTCATGTGGGTAAATTCCTGTTAAGCTGTTTTTTTCTTTCAGGCTCAGTCAGGTTAAAACAATTGTTAAACATAATGTGTTTAGCAAATGTTGGCTGTTGTAATCCAGGCATTCAGGGCAATAATTCATATGATAAGAAAAAAAAACTGGAGAAATGCTGTCCTTTTAACTATCAATTTCTATTGATTCTGGAACACAGGGTTTCCTTTTCAAATTAATAATAAGCATCATGCTCTACACAACTTTAGCTTTTTATATATGGCATTTTGATAAGGGTTTTATAAAAATAAACACACACTTTTTACAATGCCAAACACTGAAATCTGGCATCATGTCTACAGGATATAGCTACAGAAGGAAGTGTAGGATGCTATATGTTTTTTAAAAATCTATTTTCAGCAACAACACTGCAATCACAAACAGAGAGAATGTGTCTGAAACTCTTCCTTCTTCTGGGCAATCCCAGCCTAGACGTCAATTGTCTGATAGATTGGGTGTGTTCACCTGGCTGCAAGGGCACACGACTAAGTAAAGATCTTTAATTACATTTACAAGTTTTTCACTTACAGAATATTCTTAGCAACTAAGGGGCACAGATTCAATTAATTAATAAAGGACTGATTGAATTCAATCACATAAAATGTGCACACCTAACGTAAGATACTTAGCAAGGAGTCAGAATATAAAACACCATAAAGATAAACAAGTTATAGTTACTTTTAAAATTCATTTATAAATTTTTTCTATAATATCCAAATTGTATGCAGTGAATATCTTACTTTATTCTATGCATAACATTTTCAAAGATTTATCTGGTAGCTAATATATAAGGAATGATGGGGTGGGCACAAAACCAACACACATGTACATTTAGGAAAAAATATTACGGGATGAAAACAGTAAAGCCATTTCAAAGTATTTTCTTCATATTATGTTGATATGAATTTAAAACTAAATTTAATTAAATAGGCTCTAGTGTTTTAATGTAAAAAATGCTTCCTATATAAATGAAATATAGAACTCCTATTTCTAGCAATGTGGCAGGTCAAATATCCAGAAAATCCTTTCCTGAAATGCTCAGTGATATATTCAAACATGATTTTAACGGTGTAGCTAAGGAAGTAGAAGACAGTATCGTGTACTAAAAATACCTGGAGACCTGGAAACAGGAAGGGAAACCTCAGGTGATGTTACTGCTGAGGGTCAGGGTCTGTGACTTCGTAATTAAAGACTGGAATTCGAATTGCCTCAGAATGTAGGTGGCATATCCTTGGGCATGCAAAACGAGAGCTTGGAACTGTACCACCACCTACACTTGGGTCTCTTAAGGAGCTATACCCTCAGTGAAAGGATAGGTTTCAGGAAGAAAAAGAAGTCAAGCTTTCAGAAAGAGGGAGAAGACGTTTTTCTAGCTCTACAGAGAAAAACATGGTAGAGTCTTCTCCGAGACTTCCTTGCCATAGGCACTCTCTCGCATCAATCTGAACATCTGATTCAGGCTGGCAATACCCTTGAGTGCTGGGGGAGCCAAATAAGCCCCTGCTGGAGGGACACATTTAATTCTAGCCCCACAGGATTCCCGTAGATGAAACCCCACTGAACACAAGATCTCAATTAAAAAATATTATAAAAGTAAAATGAAATAAGCCATTAAGGAGAAGCAGTAGAAACAATAAAGAACAGAATCAGACACCCCCCCTACCAAAAGCTCAGATGATGAAGTTTTCAGATAGTAAATGTAAATATGGAAAATGTTTTCGAAAATTGAAAAACAGAAACAAAGGATGTTAAAGATAATATATTGCTAGAATTGTGAAAAATTGACATGGTACCCAACTCATTCCAGCATCAACTCTGAAGTCTAAAGTCCACAGTTTCATCTAAATATCGTCTAAATCAGGTATGGGAGAGACTTAAAGTATGATTCATCCTGAGGGAAAATTTCTCTCCAGCTATGAACCTGTGAAAACAGGCAAATTATGTGCTTCCAAATTACAGTGATGGGACGGGCACGGAATAGATGTTACCACTCCAAAAGGGAGAAATGGAAGAAGGAAGGAGGGATGGGTTCCAAGCAAGTCCAAAATCCAGCAAGGCATTAGATCTTAAGGTTCAAGAAGAAACAGCTTTGGTTCAGCGCTACGCCCTCCAGGCCCACTGGGTTGGCAGCATCTCCTCCCAGCTCTTCAGGACTGTCCTGTCCCAGCAGTTCAACAAAGTGCCACCTCCGTGTCTCTCCGTGAGTGGCTTGCGCTGAGACACTGGGCAGGGACACCCTGGCCCACCAAAATCTCAAAACCAGACAGGCAGCCTCACCCTTTGAAACCAAGGAGGAACAAGTCCTACCCACCCTGGCCTGTGTTGGGAATGGCAGATCTAATGATCTGCAAATCCCCTTTCGCATCATTTTTCCATTTTCTTAAAGAACAGTGTTACAGCGGAACAGATCTGTGATCCCATCTTGTGGAATCCAAAAAGTCCAACAGCCTTCCCTCACTTTGTCCCACTTTCTCTGTTCCCTTTGGTTCAAAATGGCAGTGTCTCTGCTGGTATAATCATCTCTATTCCTGACTTCTACTGAGAGTAACAACATAAAAATAAGGAAGGATAAAAGTTTAGAAGAAATAAATTTAAAACTTTAAAAGTACACATTATTACCACTTTTTTTTCTTTCTTTCTTTCTTTCTTTTTTTTTTTTGGTGAGGAAGATTGGCTCTGAGCTAACAACTGTTGCCAATCTTCCTCTTTTTTGCTTGAGGAAGATTGTCACTGAGGTAATATCTATGCCAATCTTCCTCTATTTTCTATGTGATCATCCTGTATTTTGTATTTTGTATGTCATCTCAGCATGGCTTGATGAGCAGTAGGTCCACGGCCAGGATCCTAGCCTGTGAACTCTGGGACACAGAAACAGAGCATGCAAACTTAACCACTACACCACCAGGCCAATCCCATATTATTACCACTTCCATTCAGCACTGTTCTTAAGATCCTAAGAAGTGAAGTTAGAGGGAAAAAGAAATGAAAGAAAAGTGAGAAAAATGACACTGAAGCAACAAATTATCATTATTTTCAGATATTTGAATATAAAACTCTACACAAAAAATGTAACAATTTCTAAACATAATTAAAATTAATAAGATAATTGAGCAAGTTTGTTGTTTAAAAGACAAATATGCTAAAAGCAATTGCACATTCATAACCAGGAAGAAAAATTAAAGTATAAAAATAACATAATTTTTAGAATAAATATAAAAATAATGTTTTAGGGGCCAGCCCAGTGGCATAGTGATTACCTTCCTGTGCTCTGCTTCAGCGGCCAGGCTTCTCAGATTCGGATCACAGGTGTGGACCTAGCACTGCTCGTTAAGCCACGCTGTGGCAGCATCCCACATAAAATAGACAATTGGCACGGACGTTAGCTCAGCGACAATCTTCCTCAAGCAAAAAGAGGAAGATTGGCAACAGATGTTAGCTCAGTCCCAATCTTCCTCACAAAAAAATAATAGTAAAAAATAAAATAATTTTTTACAATGCCACTACAACAGCAATAAAACATAAAATATCTAGGAATAAACGTAACAAAAGGCTTGCATGCATTTTATGGAGATGTCACACATTTGAAAAGTACTAAATGAATTGAAAGATTGCCATAGGCATAGATTGAAATACTAACATTTGTTAAGATATCAAACACAAACTGATGCATAATTATAGACAGACTTTTGAAAAAAATAGAATATCGAGGATATTTTAATGGCCTTTAGTTAAGAAATGATATTTTAAAGAAGATGCAAGCAAAACACGAACAATAACAGAAAAATTAAAAACATCTTTGCCTAAAAAGACAGTTTTTAAAAATGTGAAAAAGGAACTTTCAGACCAATATATTTGTAATATTTACTTCAAAAAATAATTTATTTTTTAAAATAACTCTTAAAATGAAACAATAAACAGTCAATCTAATAGAAAAGCCGATAGACAAAATATATAATCAAGCAGTTCACAGAAGAGGAAATCCAAGGGACCCATAAACATTTGCAAAATTGTTGTCCTACCCCTTAGGAACCAAAGACAGGGAAATTAAAACTAGAGAACATTACAATTTAACGCTACACAGATTGACAAAGGTGAAGTCCAAAGATACCACGTGTTAGTGAGGATATAAACAATCAGATTCTTTACATCTGCTGTTGGAAATATTAGTTGGTTCATGACCTTTGAGGATCAATTTGACAAAATCTAGAAATTTGAAAAAAACTGACACACAATATACATATTCTCAGCTTCAAATAACTTTGAAAATACTTTAATTTTATAAGTTCACTTTTATATTTTGCAATAAAATATTTATTATCCCAAATTTATTCATGTAACATTTACAATATCCTATTTTAAACCAATTAATTAATTAAAATTTTTTGAATTATCTTTAAAAGGTGGGGTACATAATATCCAACAGGATATTCCCTCATCAGTAAATATTGACTAAGCATGCTATATAGTTTTTATATGTGAAAAAAATCTCGTGTAAATTACTTTGTAGACTTAATTTTTAGACTTATTTATCTCCACAACTGTGACCTCTTCAAAAATGTTGAGAACTTCGGATTAATTTTGTAAGTAAAGACATTTTCACTCTTCTCTCTGAAACAAAGGAGAGCAACAAAGAGCTTGCCTAATGGAAAGGGAAAGACTATAGTCCAGGTAACTAGGAAACACTGTTAATTTTTTATTTTGAAGAAGTCTTCCCAGTGCCCATTTGGAATAGAGTAAGCAAGCATACTAAAAGAACACGCTGACCTCTTCACCTCTTAATTTCTGTCACGTCAGACTGTGGAACAAAGCCTTTGGACAGGTGATCTCTGTAGCAGCTCACTGACTGTATGCGGGGGCTGGGGAATGTGGAGTTGAATGAGAAGCAAACAGATATTGCACTTAAAAAAAAGGCTATTGGGGCTGGCCCCGTGGCCAAGTGGTTAAGTTAGCGCACTCAGCTGCAGACGGCCCAGTGTTTCGTTGGTTCAAATCCTGGGCGCGGACATGGCACTGCTCATCAAACCACGTTGAGGCAGTGTCCCACATGCCACAACTAAAAGGACCCACAACGAAGAATATAATACAGCTATGTGCCGGGGGGGCTTTGGGGAGAAAAAGGAAAAAAAATAAAATCTAAAAAAAAAAAGCCTATTGATGTAGCCGTGTAGAGAGAGAAGCGGGTTCCTGTGGCTGACGATTTGGGTGAGCTGCAGAGCGGTAAGACTCCACGTGCAGACTCTCACCCGGAAGGAGGTTTAATGAATTCCACAGTGAGCCAAGAAGACCTCTCCTTTTTCTGCAGTACATTCATCCACCCCAAAGCGATGATGTGCTGATGAAAGTATTTGTGGATAAGGAAGAGTAGCTGGGCATCATATTCTTGGGATAACTCTTTTTTTGTTTTTTCCTAAGAAAATAGAGGTGGGCATATTGATACTAGCTGAGGTTATATACAGGACAAAGGCATTAAACAAGACATAAAAACAAACTTTACAATGATAAATATGATGAAAGTCTAACAGAAGTGAGTATTATTTATTAAACTAGGTAACATTTTTCATGAAGAAGAAACTTTAGAAAGTATAAGGAGAAGGTAACATGAAGACTTCAGAAACTTTACTTCATTTTATTTCTTTTCTGTTAGCCCAGAATAAATGGGGAAAAAGCAAATAAGCCATATAAAATAATTAATTACACAAATCTATTGTTGTATTTATATTATCCACTCTATTTGTATTCATCCCATGAAACATTTTTAAAGCTTACCATTAAGCCAAAAACAAAACTTCATTGTATTCTTCAATAAAGCAGGAAGCTAAGAAAAATGTGAAAAATAAATTACTGTGCCATTCAGAGATTTTTCAAATGATAATTAAGAAATTCTAAGGCCAAAGGGAAATCAAATCACATTTTCAGAATGCATAGAAAATAACGATGATGACATGACTTCTTAGAAATTATGGAATATCAACAAAGCCATGCTCAGAGAAATATTCAGAGCCAAAAATGCATTCATCACTTGGAAAAAGTGAATTAAGATAACTTAAGCATTTAATCTGAAAAGTTAGAAACAGAACCATAAACTAAACTTTCAAAAAGCATAAGGAATGAATTAGTAAAGCCTGAAGCAGAAAATAGTAGAAAAACCAAAAATGCTAAGTAAGAACAATACAAAAATCCAACGACTATTTCTTTGAAATCAAACAATAAAAGAGAACAGAAGATAATCAAGAATTTTCTCAGGGGCACCCAGTGGCGCAGCTGTTAAGTGCACACATTCTGCTTCTCAGCCACCCGGGGTTCGCTGGTTCGGATCCCAGGTGTGGACATGGCACTGCTTGTCAAGCTATGCTGCGGTAGGTGTCCCACATATAAAGCAGAGGAAGATGGGCATGGATGTTAACTCAGGGCCAGTCTTCCTCAGCAAAAAGAGGATGATTGGCAGCAGTTAGCTCAGGGCTGATCTTCCTCAAAAAAAAAATGAATTTTCTCAAAAGAAAAACAAACGTAAATTCACATATTGTGGTCAGTTTTCACATATACACATATATCCAAGAAACATAAGTTGAAATCAGGAAGCTAAATCTGGCAGTGCATTTAAAAAATCACAGGAACAAGTTAAAGTTCATTCCAGGAAGGCGGAAGTAGCTACATATTTAGCAATCTATTAATGCGGTTTATCATACTAACACATTAAATAGAAAAAACTCATCAAAATAATAATAATAATACTCCCATGAGAGTTGGGACAATTACTTGAATATACTCAACATACATTTATGATAAGTTGCAAATGAAGAAGCTTCCTAACAATGATAAGTGTGTTCATTAAAAGTCTATAGCCAACACCATACTAAATGAGGAAACCTTTGAAGCACTTATTTTAAAGTCAGGAACAAAATAAAATGACCACTCTGGCCAATAGTATGAACATAAAAGGGCAATACAGACTATCCTATGCAATAAAACAAGCAAACAAAAAAGATAGAATGTTTGAAACTGGAAAGAAAAAATAAAACTATCATTGTTAAGAGAAAACATATTTAGGAGAGTATTAGAGACAAACTGAATTAAACGTAAATTTCAACAATGCTGCTGGTTACAAGATCAAGATGTAAAAATAGGTAGCTTTTGATGAAACAACTGTGACAATTAGAAAATTCATTCCATAAAATAAAAATCCCATTCTGATAGCAACATAAAATAGAAGTTACCTAAATGTAAATCTTAACAAAAGATGTATAAAACGTCCATGGAAAACGTTATAAAGTCCAGATATAAAATAGGATGAATATAACATCAAAATTTATAGTATTCTGTGTTCTTAGAATTAGAAAATGTCTGTTTAAAAACCATACTGCATTCCTTGAGCTAGTTTTTAAGTACCTATTGCTGCTAACATGCAACATTTTAAACGTGTTGATTGCTCTTTGAAAAATCATGGATGCTCTAAGATTGAAAATAGCAGCATTCCCAAGGTAACAGGTTAGATAATATATTGTCTAATATATATTTAAATAGAGATTTAAATATGAAACGTGTTATTTAATTTACAGGGGGAAGGGCTAAAGGGCTTTAAAAGCAGCTCAGACATTCTGCAAAATGTTTTCTGCTCACAGGCAACCCCAATGGCCCTAATTTCAGCGGCCCCCTCAGGCTCATATTCCTGAATTTTCCTGATCAGACTGACATCTCCTGTGACACTGGGATTATCTCCAGTGTGAGGTATCCTCCTTCTTTTTAAAATTTTTTCTTTTCTTTTCTTTTCTCTTTCCTTTTTTTCGAAAAGGTCCAAAACCACAGATCTCCCCAGGGTGTGCCAACTGGCAGCTTGGCTACTGCTCTGTAGGGCTTCAGAAGCTTCTCTCTGAAGATCCACTGTCTCCAAATTGAACTCCACACTTAATGAGCAAAACTTCGCCACTCCCAAGTACTTAGGCTTTAGAGAGGATTTGCAGGGAAAACGTAGAAAGAGAGGTTTCAACCATTGGATTAAAAGCACAGGATTCAAAGGTGGCCACTTTAAAGGGACAGTACTTCAGATGGGTAATGTCACGCCAGGTCAACAAACATTTCTGGAGAGATTCCTATTGGAAGCAAGGAGGTAGTTCTCCACCTGTGCTGAGTGTAGTTTTTTAAATACGTAATTTTAGTCACCATTGATTTTTTAATTTAGTTATTTATCTAAATATTTATCTGTTTACATTCATTGAAACCAAGGTGTGCTTATTTGTAAAATAATATTTTGCTGCAGGAAGAACTCCTGTACCTGCATGTAGAACTGTGATATGCTTAGGTCAAAAGTTAACTTGGACTAAAAGAATGTTTTATAGAATTGAAATATCTAGAATGAAGTCAATCCCAAGATTTCCATCCGTGTTAAATGTTTTTGTCTGAGTGACTCAGATATTTAGAGCACCAAATTCAGCTCACAGAAGGCTCTGGAGGTGATGGAGGACAGATAACGTCCCATGAGGCTCCTTCACCGACAGAATTTGCTGAGGTCTGCAAACCATTCACCTCGGGGATCTCTCTGGAGAAAAGTGCTCCTGGGCTGCTGTTCCTGCTGTCCCTTGCAAAACTTCTCATCCAAATTCACCAAGAAGAAATAGATTCTCTGGTTGACAGGCTAACCATAAGCAATGAGGAACAATAGAAACTGAAATCAATGAACTACAAAGAAAAAACAACATAATCTAACTGTGCTTTTAGACCAGCGACGTCTCCAACTTTTAATAGTCCAAATTAAATGTTTGAATGAAAGTCTAGGAACTCTCTAATTGGAAATGGGGTTTTTACAGGTCTACATACTTGCAGTTCTATCAAATACAAAATTAATGTTTAGACTAAAATATAATGTAAACTAGAAAACAAAGTTCATATGCACATACATTTATTCAAACACATGAATACTAGTGCAGCTCTTTACACTAAGGGGTCATGAAAATTTAATGTGTGGTAAGGCAGGATCTTTTCAAATTATTTCAAACCAACTTTGAACCTCTTCAAAAAGAATAGTCATTTACAGTTAATTTTCTTGTTTCTAGAAAAGAACAAATTCACTCTTCACCATTATCACCTCTAAATTTTTTGAACAAAGAAGTCTCTCAAAAAATGAGAAATCTCTCAAAAAATACTCTTTCAAAAAATGTTTGAGAGAAGATCCAAGATGGCGCCATGAGTAGTCCTCTTTGTCTCTCCCCCTTCGAGTCTACAATTATTTGGACACTCATCGCTTAACAAAGGATATCCAGATAGCATCTCAGGACGTCTGAGAGACCCACGCGACTATACATCGGAAGGCGGACGGACTTCCCTTGGGGATGAGGTGGAGATAGGTGAAAACTCTCTGACCCCGACTGAACAGCCTAGGATCTGCAAGCGGCTTTCTTCCAACGGACACCCCCAGAAGATCAACACACACCTAGGGCAGGAGCGAGCACACACCAGAGGAGCGACGGTGGAAACAGGTGACCAGAACCCTACCTAAAGTCCCCGCAATTACTCCTAAATGCAGAGGGAAACTCTAGAGTTACACACTTGAGCCCGCGGGGAGAGTCTCGCCCCGCCGTTGGCGGGGAGATCCCACCTGGTGTCCACGGCGCCTGGAGGGTCGCAGAGAGAATCACAGAGGGCGTGGCGGCCCCCTGGCTGCCACTGCCTGCATGGCCGGGCAAGGGATTGCCGGAGATCTCAGAGAGGACTGGGGCTGGGTGGAGCTCCAGAGGCCGGCTCCGTGGCCCGGGGGCGAAGCTCCAGCATTCCGCCCGGGCAGCAGACAAAACTCTCTGTCTGCCATTACCGGAGGGGCCATGCCCAGCATTCACAACTCCGGGAAAGTCCCGGAGAGAATCCCAGAGGACGCGGCAACCCCCAGCTGCCGTTGCCCACCCCGTGGGGCAAGGGATTGCCTGAGATCTCGGAGAGGACTGGGGCTGGGTGGAGCTCCAGAGGTCGGCTCTGCGGCCTGGGCGGGAAGCTCCAGAGTTCCGCCCAGGCAGCAGACAAAACTCTCTGTCTGCCATTAGCGGAGGGGCCATGCCCAGCATCCACAACACCGGGAGGGTCCTGGAGAGGAGAATATCAGGCAGGGCAGCAGCTGACCAGCCAGCACTGAAATCAGGATCCCCGGCTATCCCCCAGTCAGGGCAAAGGGCTCCCTGAGTTCCTGGGGAACAGGACTGGGGCTGGGTGGAGTTCCAGCGACCCAGCTCCATAGCCTAGGGGGAAACCCTACAGGCTCACAGCAGCCTCAGCAAAAGCCTCTGCACAGCACTAGTAGAGAGCACCCATCTGGCAGTCACAAAGCTGGAAGACCCCGGGACAAAAGTAGCATAGCTAGGTGAGCTAACCACAGACTGTAGAAGATGCCAATAGCTCTGCTGCGACCCGTAGTGGACAAGCGAGATTTTGTGGGTGCCGACAGTGACGCAGCAGCAAATATAAGTGATCCTACCCCTGGCTGCTGGAAAAGCCCATAACACCGTTGCAGACCCCAAGGAGGGAGCACGTCTAGGTGGGCTGCAACAGTAGGCACCAGCAGCCTGAAGCCCCCCCCGTGACGGCCCCCACGGCAGAAGAGGGAATCCAAAGGACCACTGTGACTACGAGGAGGGGCCCAGGCCCAGTTAGCAACTGCGGATAGGGTTCCTGGTTGGTGCAGTATAAACAGCTGCTCCCCCACCACACCAGCAGAAACAAGTGGAAGGAGCAACTAATCTCTATCTCTATGTGGAGGCACAAATCTACAACATCAAGCAATATGAAAAAATACATTAAATCTCCAGAACAGAAGGAAAACAACAAATACACAGACAACAATCCAAAAGAAAATGAAATATATAACCTAAATGACGATGACTTCAAAACAGCCATCATTAAAATACTCAATGAGTTAAGAAAGAATTCAGATAGACAACTCAACTAGTTCAGGAGCTATGTCACAAAAGAGTTTGATACGATAAAGAAGAACCAAACAGAAATACTGGAAATGAAGAACACAATAGAGGAGATTAAGAAAAATCTAGATGCACTGAACAGTTGGGCCGATAATATGGAGGAAAGAATTAGCAATTTGGAAGATGGGAATATAGAAATGCTGCAGGCAGAGGAGGAGAGAGAAGTAAAACTAAAAAGAAATGAAGAAACTCTCCGAGAATTATCAGACACAATTAGGAGATGCAACATAAGGATTATAGGTATACCAGAGGGAGAAGAGAAGGAAAAAGGGGCAGAAAGCCTGTTCAAAGAAATAATGGCTGAGAACTTCCCAAATCTGGTGAGAGAGATGGATCTTCAGGTGACAGAAGACAATAGATCTCCAAACTTTATCAATGCAAGAAGACCAACTCCACGGCATATAGTAGTGAAGCTAGCAAAAGTCAACGACAAGGAGAAAATACTAAGGACAGCCAGGCAAAAGAAACTAACCTACAAAGGAACCCCCATCAGGCTATCAGCAGATTTCTCAGCAGAAACTTTACAGGCTACAAGAGAGTGGAATGATATATTCCAAAATCTGAAGGACAAAAACCTACAGCCGAGAATTCTCTACCCAGTGAAAATATCCTTCAAATACAATGGAGAAATAAAAACTTTCCCAGATAAACAAAAATTAAGGGAGTTCATTGCCACAAAACCTCCTCTTCAGGAAATCCTCAGGAAAACCCTCATTCCTGAAAAATAAAAAAAAGGAAAGGGGCTACAAAACCAAGAGCAGAGGAGATAAGTAGAAGGACAACAACAGAGAATAGCAGCTCTTCATCAGAACAGATTAAACCATGGGACGAGAAACAAAGGAAATTGAAGAAAACCGGAAAACAAGACATAAAATGGTAGTGGTAGGCCCTCACATCTCAATAATCACTCTAAATGTAAATGGATTGAACTCTCCAATCAAAAGACACAGAGTGGCAGGATGGATCAAAGAACAAGACCCAACAATATGCTGCCTCCAGGAAACATACCTCAGCCCCAAAGACAAACACAGACTCAGAGTGAAGGGATGGAGAACAATACTCCAAGCTAATAATGAACAAAAGAAAGCAGGTGTCGCTATACTAATATCAGACAAGGTAGACTTCAAAGCAAAAGAGATGAAGAAAGACAAAGAGGGACAATACATAATGATAAAAGGGACTCTCCACCAAGAAGACATAACACTTATAAATATATACGCACCCAACACAGGAGCACCAAAATTTGTAAAGCAACCCTTAACAGAACAAAAAGAAGACATCAACAACAATACAATAAAAGTAGGGGACCTCAACACACCATTAACACCAATGGACAGAACATCCAGACAGAAAATCAACAAGGAAATAATAGAATTAAATGAAAAATTAGACCAGATGGACTTAATAGATATATATAGAACACTTCACCCAAAAACAGCAGGTTACGCATTCTTCTCAAGTGCACATGGAACATTCTCAAGGATTGACCATATTTTGGGAAACAAAGCAAACATCAATAAATACAAGAGAGTTGAAATAATATCAAGCATCTTTTCTGATCATAATGCTATGAAACTAGAAATCAACTACAAGAAAAAAGCAGAGAAAGGTGCAAAAATGTGGAGACTAAACAACACACTTCTGAAGAAACAATGGATTATTGAAGAAATTAAAGAAGAAATCAAATATTATCTGGAGACAAATGAAAATGAGAACACGACATACCAAATCATTTGGGATGCAGCAAAAGCAGTCCTAAGAGGGAAATTCATCGCAATACAGGCTCACCTCACTAAACAAGAAAAAGCTCACATAAGCAACCTCAAACGACACCTAACAGAACTAGAAAAAGAAGAACAAACAAAGCCCAGAGTCAGTAGAAGGAGGGAAATAATAAAAATAAGAGCAGAAATAAACGATATGGAAACGAAAAAGACAGTAGAAAGGATCAATGAAACAAAGAGTTGGTTCTTTGAAAAAATTAACAAAATCAACAAACCTTTAGCCAGACTCACCAAGAAAAGAAGAGAGAAATCTCAAATAAATAAAATTAGGAATGAAAGAGGAGAAATCACAACAGATACCAATGAAATACAAGGGATCATAAGAGAATACTATGAAAAACTATATGCCAACAAATTGAACAACCTGGAAGAAATGGACAACTTCCTAGACTCCTACAACCTCCTCAAACTGAATCAGGAAGAAATGGAGAATCTGAATAGGCCAATCACAAGTAAGGAAATAGAAACAGTAATCAAAAACCTCCCCAAAAATAAGAGTCCAGGACCAGACGGCTTCTCTGGAGAATTCTACCAAACATTCAAAGAAGACTTAATACCTATTCTTCTCAAACTATTCCAGAAAACTGAGGAAGATGGAGCACTCCCTAACACATTCTATGAAGCCAACATCACTCTGATCCCCAAACCTGACAAGGACAACACAAAGAAGGAGAACTACAGGCCGATATCACTGATGAACATAGATGCAAAAATCCTCAACAAAATTCTGGCAAACCGAATACAGCAATACATCAAAAAGATTATACACCATGATCAAATGGGATTTATACCAGGGACACAGGGATGGTTCAACATCTGCAAGTCAATCAACGTGATACACTACATCAACAAAATGAAAAACAAAAAGCACATGATCATCTCAATAGATGCAGGGAAAGCATTCAACAAGATCCAACACCCATTTATGATAAAAACCCTCAATAAAATGGGTATAGAAGGAAAGTACCTCACCATAATAAAGGCCATATATGACAAACCCACAGCCAACATCATACTCAATGGACAAAAACTGAAAGCCATCCCTCTGAGGACAGGAACAAGACAAGGGTGCCCACTCTCACCACTCCTATTCAACATAGTACTGGAGGTGTTGGCCAGAGCAATTCTGTAGGAAAAAGAAATAAAAGGAATCCAAATAGGTAATGAAGAAGTAAAACTCTCGCTGTTTGCAGACGACATGATCTTATATATAGAAAACCCCAAAGAATCCATAGAAAAACTATTAGAAATAATCAACAACTACAGCAAAGTAGCAGGGTATAAAATCAATATACATAAATCAGTAGCATTTCTATACACTAACAATGAACTAACAGAAAAAGAACTCAAGAACTCAATCCCATTCACAATCGCAACGAAAAGAATAAAATACCTTGGGATAAACTTAACCAAGGAAGTGAAGGACCTATACAATGAAAACTACAAGACTTTCTTGAAAGAAATTGACGACGACATAAAGAGATGGAAAGACATTCCATGCACATGGATTGGAAGAATAAACATAGTTAAAATGTCCATACTACCTAAAGCAATCTACAGATTCAATGCTATCCCAATCAGAATCCCAAGAACATTCTTCACAGAAATTGAACAAAGAATCCTAAAATTCATATGGGGCAACAAAAGACCGCGAATTGCTAAAGCAATCCTGAGCAAGAAAATCAAAGCCGGCGGAATCACAATCCCTGATTTCAAAACATACTACAAAGCTACAGTGATCAAAACAGCATGGTACTCGTACAAAAACAGGTCCCCAGATCAATGGAACAGAATTGAAAGCCCAGAGATAAAACCACACATCTATGGACAGCTAATCTTCGACAAAGAAGCAGAGGGCCTACAATGGAGAAAAGAAAGTCTCTTCAACAAATGGTGCTGGGAAAACTGGACAGCCACATGCAAAAGATTGAAAATTGACCAGTCTTTTTCACCACACACCAAAATAAACTCAAAATGGATCAAAGACCTAAAGATTAGGCTGGAAACAATAAGTCTTCTAGAAGAGAATATAGGCAGTACACTCTTTGACATCAGTTTCAAAAGAATCTTTTCAGACACTATAACTCCTCAGTTGAGGGAAACAATAGAAAGAATAAACAAATGGGACTTCATCAGACTAAAGAGCTTCTTCAAGGCAAAGGAAAACAGGATTGAAACAAAAGAACAGCTCACTAATTGGGAAAAAATATTTACAAGCCACTTATCCGACAAAGGGTTAATCTCCATAATATACAAAGAACTCACACTGCTTAACAACAAAAAAACAAACAACCCGATCAAAAAATGGGCAGAGGATATGAACAGACATTTCTCAAAAGAAGATATGAATATGGCCAATAGACACATGAAAAGATGTTCATCATCGCTAATCATCAGGGAAATGCAAATCAAAACTACACTAAGATATCACCTTACACCCGTTAGATTGGCAAAAACATCCAAAACCAAGAACGACAAATGTTGGAGAGGTTGTGGAGAAAAAGGAACCCTCATACACTGTTGGTGGGAATGCCAACTGGTACAGCCACTATGGAAAACAGTATGGAGATTTCTCAAAAAGTTAAAAATAGAAATACCCTATGACCCAGCCATCCCATTACTGGGTATCTATCCTAAGAACCTGAAATCAGAAATCCCAAGAGTCCCTTGCACCCCTATGTTCATCGCAGCATTACTTAGAATAGCCAAGACGTGGAACCAGCCTACATGTCCAGAAACTGATGATTGGATAAAGAAGATGTGGTATATATACACAATGGAATACTACTCAGCCATAAAAAAAAGACAAAATTGGCCCGTTCGCAGCAACGTGGATGGACCTCGAGGGTATTATGTTCAGCGAAATAAGCCAGTCAGAGAAAGACGAACTCTATGTGACTCCACTCATAGGTGGAAGTTAACATATTGACAAGGAGATCTGATCGGTGGTTACCAGGGAAAAGGGGGGGTGGGGGGAGGGCACCAAGGGGGAAGAGGTGTACCCACAACATGACTAACAATAGTGTACAACTGAAATCTCACAAGGTTGTAATCATAACATTAATAAAAAAAAATGTTTGAAATGGTGAGTATTTAAGACAGAGTTTGGGTGATTGGTTTTTATATTTACATAAATTACTTTCAAAATTCCTTTGGCATCTTCCCCTGGTGGTGCTTTAATGTGCTTCCATCCTAAATAAAATAGTGATGACAATTTGTACAAGAGTTCATTAGTCTCAAATGCTCTTGCTCAAAATTTTACAAATGATATCACGGCATTACTAATTCTTTTTATGTTCTGTTTTCCTAATCATGTGAGTATTATTCTTGAGGTGATGAAAATTTATTTGAAGCTTTATGCTTCTTCTTAAATAATTTACTTTTTCCTCCACAAATAGTTTTAAATAATAGTGAGAGTGACTTGCACATAAAAGATGCATACTTTACAAATAATTCTGGTCAATTTATATTTACCCTATTGGTTTTATAGTCCTGATTTGATTTTTAATTTAGAGGCAATTTTGGATTTCTCAAGAAAAGACATAAGTGAACAACATTCTCTCCAGATAAGATGGTACCCATGATATATTCTATTCTGTTATGTGTGACCTTTTTATGACAGTAGAAAGAAAATATTCTAAGATATTTTTATAAATCACATTCAGAAAATTCATCTCCCCAAAATCTAAAAATGGTGACCTCCAGGTCAAAATCCGATGAAGTTGGCCATGGTGTGCAAACATCAAAATGATATGGTACCCATTCAATGGGAAGCTTCCAGGTTCCTAGAACATTAATTTAAAACAATTATATCAGATGCAAGATATATTAAAAGGTGATGGAATATTATACCTAGAGGTGATCCTGAAGAAAATGAACCTTGTGACGATTCTTCAATCTTCAATCTTGAAGAATCTTGTGAAGATTCCATCTTCACGTGAAGGATGTGAAGGAAAAGTTTCGTTCACACTATCTTAAAAAATGGTGGTTTGTCTTAATAATCTAGTATATTATTTCATGGATTATTCATTAATCCTCTCATGTCTGTGCAGAATTATATTAAAATAAGACTTGGATTTTTAAAAAATAAAATACTGAAGCTTAGAATTTACAAAGACATTAAAAATTCTAATTACAAAACATGATATTCTGTTAATTGATCAAATTAAAATCGTATAATAAACCTAAGGACAGGTATTAATATTTCAATGACAGCATTTTTACATGACAGTATAGAGACCAGCATAGAAGTAAATATATATACGATTCAGATGGATGAGCTGAGATGGAAATTGAGAGATTATAAAACAAAGAGAAATAAAGGTCTGTGGAGAGAGGGTTAGTTGCATCTTTTAAAACTTGGAGCAATGGTATATTATGTTTTGATGATATTACAGAAAAAGATACTTTTTAAAAAAAAGATTGGCACCTGAGCTAACATCTGTTGCCAATCTTTTTTTTCTTTTTCTTCTTCTTCTTTTTCTTCTCCCCAAAGTCCCCCAGTACATGGTTGTATATTCTGGTTGTGCTATGCGGGATGCCACCTCAGGGTGACCTGACAAGCGATGCCATGTCCGCACCCAGGGGAAACCCTGGGCCGACAAAGCAGAGCCCACGAACTTAACCACTCAGCCATGGGGCTGGCCCCCAAAAACTACTTTTAACAAGTTGACATCTCTAGAGTATTATCGTAAAAAATTTTATTAAGCAGAATACCTATAAAACATGCCAAAATGATAATTAAAATTTCACTTTGGTTAGCTACCTGGGACAAAGAGACGTGCTCCCCCCATCCGAACACACAGTACTGGTGTTCAGAGTCCTGTGACAACTCCTCAAATTCACATCTGTGCTGCCTGATTCTTTTGGATGGGCAGTCTCTACGTGACTGGCTGACATCTACGAAAAGCAAGAGTTCCTTTGTTACAACTTAAAAACAGGAATCAGTTTTTTGAAACATGGAAAGGAGTGCCTACTTTAGCCTTCCAAAACGTATGCTGCTTCAGTGATTACGAATTAATTGATCTTTTCTCCCCTGTGAAAAACCAGCCTAAATCCATGGTTTTCTCTAAGGAGGCTATAATGAAAAATGTTCTTCTCTCTTTGGAAGTACATGTTTAAGCCAATCTTCTGAAAAAGATTTTAAGCGTAAAACCTCCATCATTTCAAGCATACAGTTAATTTTCTTAATAATTTTATTCACATCCAAACCTTAAAAATACTCTTCCCACAGGTATTTTTAAAGCGAAGCTTCAAAGAACAAATTGGGGTTTGGGGGGGGAGGTAAACTATCTACAAGAGTATAAGACTTAGATATTTAGCGTTTTCCCTCATGCTTCGTTTGTGGAAAGAAATGAGATGGAGGCTGTGGAGTGTTGTTTTTCTATTGAGAGTCTGGGTTTGAGATTGATATATTTGTTTCCCTCTTTGAGCAGTGGTATTAGAAGGAAAGCTATCAAAAAAATTCCTTTTGTAGGGTTTCATATGAGAGAATTTAATGTGGTACCAGACAGCATCAGGCTTGCAAGTGTCTGACATTTCTGCTCCAGGGCTGTTTTTAAGCAATTTCCCCTTTCCTGTCAATGAAATTTGGCATACAGCTTTACATGTTCCCTTATTAAGAAAGAAGGAGGGGTAAATGAAAGCCATTTTCCCACCTAATTAGATGCCAAAGATGAAATCACCAACGTATAGCAAATTCTGACTTCCTTGAAGAAAAAAAATGACATATTTCACATGTAGATTTCGTGTGATTTGTATTCCCATTCTTCAGAAAATTAACACTATTCACACAATCATGGATTGGGATTGTTTAGTTTTCTGTGAATTACTAAGTCTTGATATTTTCCTGTATAAAAATGTGTGAATATTAGCAGTATTGGAATTTCATCTTTAATAATATTTGCAGGGAATTTTTTTTTTTTTGAGGAAGATCAGCCCTGAGCTAACTGCTGCTGCCAATCCTCCTCTTTTTGCTGAGGAAGACTGGCCCTGAGCTAACATCCATGCCCATCTTCCTCTACTTTATATGCGGGATGCCTGGCACAGCATGGCTTGCCAAGCGGTGTCATGTCTGTACCTGAGATTAGAACCGGTGAACCCCAGGCTGCCCAAGCGGAAGGCGCGCACTTAACGCACTGCACCACTGGGTAGTTCCTGCAGGGAAAAATTTTTAAATGCCACAATCTCTGCTGAGAGGAAATAACACAGTGGAAATGGACTTAGAGCCATATGTGAATTACCTGAATGACTTTTCAGAAATGACTCCAACTGAAATGTTTCTGATGTTTTAAATATGATTCTTAAACAGAAAATGTTCCTTATCTCCAAAGATAAAAGTTTCTCTGATATTTGTTTAGAGATAATTTTTGCTTGTTTATGCCAATAGCAGATTGAAGTTTTCTGAGAAATGTCCTTTCAGCTAATGATTTAGCCTAATTAAATTATTTGCTGTCAGCTCTGACTTTTTATTAATACAAATGCACACATTCACACAGAAATGCTACACTTCTAGATTCATGAATTTAAATACAGCCCTCCATATAATCTAAAAATCGTTGGTAGAAAACTGAAGCATAGACATTAAATGATTTGAGCTTTTACCCAGCTAGTGCCAACTGAGACTGAACTATAATATATCTCTAGCACAATGTTCACTTTATTCTTCAATGATAAAATGTGTGCTACCAAAGAAATACTTGCTATTTTGGTAAGTATTGGTTGAGAAGTATTAAGAGAATAGCCATCACAATTTTTTTCATGCTATTTACCTTTTATGTTTGTTTTGCTTCAAAGTACTTCACAAATATCCTTGAAGTGAAAATGTAGATTGTCTAATGTCAGAGATGGAAAAAAATAGGACAGGGAGAAATTGCAGGAAAAGGTCAACAATAACTAAGGATTCAAGTAAGAATTATAACTTAGATCTCTTGAAAAGAAATTTAATTCCAAGCTACCTATAAAATAGTGTCACTATCTATAAAATTATTTTTTCATTTAACATCTCCACTGTGCAAGAAACTCATTTGCCAGATTTGGTTTCAATGGGTTGTATCATTGTTTTATTAAGGTTGCATACAATAGATGCAAAGACCATTAAAACAAGCATTGCTTCTATCTTGTTAATCTATTTGTTATCTCCTTTTTATGTACCAGACTATATAACCTTTCTTTAAAATAAAATTTTAAGTGCACCAAACATACTGACCCATTTCATGAATACTGGCATAATATTAATGGAATTAATGGGATTGTTTCACGCTATTAGAGTATTCATGTAGTAGCACATTAAGACAGGAGGTTACAGAGATCTAAAAATAATAATCGGCAATCAGTACAAAACCATATTTAGGTTCCCAGGTGTAATGCTGCAATATCTTCTGATTCCAATTCCTGAAGGGGTAGGACACATTTACAGCAATTAAACAACACTCTCTTTTATCTCACCAAAGGGTGAAAATCTATTTTCGCAATCAGCTGCAATTATTGGTCCATTATCCTATTTTCCCTCTGAGGATTGTTCATGATCCTGGACCTCCTTAAACACATGAGCTCCCAACACTTCAGCCTTAAGGGAATAGCCATCACAATGTAGACAGCTCAGTAATGGCCAATCATGAAAAAAATATAGGGCACTCAAGACAGGTTGCCTCAGAATATTCAAGTAAATATGTAGAATTAATAAAACCATTCTGAAAATGCACACCAAAAATATATCAGCAAACATATCCCGATGATATTAACATGAATGGTATTCTGGAGAGTTGTGAGAGAAATCATAAGAATTACCAAAAGATAATCCACGGAGAGAAAGTAGAGAGAGTGCCTATCATGTGCAAAGCACTACTGAGTGCTAGTGATGCAGTTGCCTTAACGTTACAAACAGAACTCTACCTGCCAAGAGATTTAGTGAGGAGTTTCAACAGGTAATGACTTCAAAGAGGGATATGATTAGGGGCTGGCCCCGTGGCCGAGTGCTTAAGTTCACGCGCTCCGCTGCAGGCGGCCCAGTGTTTCGTTGGTTCCAATCCTGGGCACGGACACGGCACTGCTCATCAGACCACGCTGAGGCAGCGTCCCACATGCCACAACTAGAAGGACCCACAACGAAGAATATACAAGTATGTACCGGGGGGCTTTGGGGAGAAAAAGGAAAAAATAAAATCTTTAAAAAAAAAATTAAAAAAAAAAAAAGAGGGATATGATTAACACCCAATAAGTGGGGCAGACCATGCTGGAGAGTTATAGCCACTTAAATCACTCCTGGCTGGAGTAGCCAGAGAACATTTAATATTAAAAAAAGGAACATTTCATCTGATTTTATCCTTTCTGGAGGAATCTCAAAGATATCTTGACAAGTTAAATTTACGCCAATGTGCTTTCTGATCCAGGGAAGAGTGGAAAAGCATCCCTAAGACCTGTATACCTGTCTGTTCTAGGCTATTGTGAAAAAGCATTGAGACATTAACCTTAGAAAAGATGCGTTAGCCACAATCCTCAAACCAGTAGGTGTAAGGTGATAAATAACATGGTATCCTTTGGTTGACAGAGGCCAAATGATTGTTCTGTCTTCCAGATACACCATACTACTTGACCCTCCTTGGGACAAAGGTGAGAATGATTTCAAATTCCATGGCTTAGAACCTCTTCTTACCTCTAGGAAAAGTGTCTACGTTCTCATAAAATAAATGGAGCCACCTGGCTAAATGCTGTCTCAGTTCATGTGAGTCACAGCCATTTCCACACTTCCTGGAATGTGATTCCACTGTTTAAAAATTCCCAAGATGGAAAAACAACCCAAGATATCACAACTATGCATTTTGTTTTAACCCAAGAGCTTCCTCTCCAGATATTGATCCAACCAGCTTCTCATCTCTCCCTTGAGCCAGCAGTGTTCAAAATCATTACAGGGCACAGTAACAACAGTTCCCAGAATATAAGAGAAAGCAAGTGTTGTTAGGAAGGCTGAAAATTCTCTTTTTTTCATGGGAATATCAAACTTGCCCATTCGTTTTACAGAGGAATAGTCTGTCTAGTCAAGGATTAGTTAAAAATCCCTTTGGAACATTTCCTGCTTGCTCAAGTAAAAAAGAAAGAAGATGGGGCCAATCTTGTCTATGTATTCTGTTTATGCTAAGGTACAACACAAGATCTCATCAGAAAGACTCTTAAGTGATAACTTGAAATCTCTTCTTTACAGTGCTTTCCACTGTAAACAAATTTTTACTCTGTTCTTGAACTCAGGTCAGAAAGACCCATATGTACGGGATCCTGCTTTATTCTCTTTACATCGCTGCAGAGTTAAAGTAGGTTTTTATAACTTTAATTACTGGTGTTTATTGTAATTATTGTGAAATATTTAAATTTAAATCACATGTTCAAATTATTGCACCACCACTGAATTTATAGTTTATTCCCCACAGCAATGTTTTTCCTGTACCCATTTCAATACTTTAGAAGGAAATAGTGTATGAGGAGAGAAATAGGGATTAACTCAATGATACTCAGGATTTTCTATTATCTAACTAGATTAAGATGCTCCCGGTGACTGCACACCAAACATTTTCCTCAAGTTAATTCCTCTCAGTAGCATGGTTTTTTCCCTTATTCCTGTGTAGAAAATCCTATAATTCATTCAAGGTTCACCTCAAATCCAAACTCTGTTCATTATCTTCACTATACAAATTAACCTCTATGATACTAGAGCATATAATTTTGCCACAATCTTAGCATTTATCAAATGTGGCACTTTGCCATTATCATTGTATTTTTTTAGATTTCTACATATGTATTTGTTTATTGACTCAATTATTCAATTTTTGTTGCTTAATAAATGCCATCAATTATTCTAAATTCTATAAAGAGGAAAGAATGAGTCAGATATGGATATGCTACTCATAAGTCTTTCTGTTCAACATGAAAGATCGGACATGTACATAGACATCTTTCTTTGATGTGGATCTGAGAATATAAAAAACACGAGAGGCCCAAATTAAGGGTTATAAGAGCTTATAAATAGGAAAAGGGAGTATCCGAAGATGATGATGAACAGTACAGTGTATCACATGCCTAGGAAGCTTGTGCTTTACTCTGTAAAATAAAAGGAATAACTGAAGTTTTTCAAAAACCCAGTTAACTGGTCAGCTATACCCTTAAGGAAAATTAACCTGACAGCAATGGTTATATTGGATCAAACCGAGCGTGGCTGGAATGTGGGAGAGCACTATCTCATAAGAAATTTAATGAGAACCTAAATCAGGGAAGTGTCAGTGAAAGTAAAGAGGAAGACATGGATTCAAGATATATTTTAAAGGTAGATTTAGCTGCACCCAGACACTGATGATGATGGACTGGAGGTACGAATCGATGGTGTCCCCAAGTTTTGGAAACTGAATGACTGAAAGAATTGTGGGAAAAGGAATCAGACACACCAGAAAAGAAACCTAGTCTGGAAAAGACGGCAGTTTCAGAAGGAACACTCAAGAATGAGGATTAGTAAGGTAGGCATCCAAATTTTAGGAGAAATGCATACAATTCACAAAATATGAACAGGAATTTAAAGTCCACAGAGAGATATGTGAAATCATGATATAATGAAACTTCTAGAGAAAGTATGGAAAGAAAGACAAAGTGGGCCAAAGACAGCCATGCTTTTCAGGGTCATTCTTATAAGAGAATTTATAGTAAGTTATGGTCAACCCTGGGCTGAACTCCTGGATGGCAGGGACACATGGTATTGTCTTTTAAGAGAGATTTATAGGCAGACTTTCAAAACATATTTATGATTATTTATATTATTTAATCATTTCAAAATCTGTACGAAAAATTTTATATATGTCATTACAGGGCAAATTAAGAGGAGTGGATTATGTGCCCCAGAAGTGTCTGCTCTGATATTTTCTTGTTTCTTTGTAACAAAACTTCTTTCTTTGCAACACAATGTCTGGTTGATAATATTACTCATAATGATGATTGAGAGGCTAAATATACACATGGAAAGTGGCCAGACCATGTATGACAATAGAACTCCGAGGTACAACCTCTGCGGCAACCAACTCAGGAAGTCAAACACCAACCTCTACAGCATTAGACCCAGAAAGATCAGGCGTCATCAAGGACTGCCAGCTTCCCTAATTTTTGCCCCTACTTCCTACTCAGGACCAACTAGAGAAAGCCAAATAAGTCCACTCAACCAATCATATGAGAGGCCCCACTTCTAGTTAACCTGTCTCGAGCTTCCTCACGCCAGCAATGTCCAATTAGAGCACATCTGAGCCTTCCGCTTCTTCACTGTAAACCTACTCCCCTGCCCACCTTTGGGTCTCTGCCAAATCTGAGTAACGGTGGCTGACTCCCTTCACTTCAGCGAGCTCTGAATAAACAGCTTTTGCTTATTTCATTTGGTGGGCTTCATTTGTTTCCAGAGTTTTCCTGGAGAAATTATCTGCACTGCTCATCCTTGGACTCCAGGCTTCGAGCAGATGCAGGACTTACGGAATCCCCTTGTGTCTCGCTGCTCGTGGCTTGTCAAGTCTGCGTCAACCCTGTAAGTCAGCACCAGGTCTGAAATCTGCTCTCTTTATGTTGAGCTCATTGACTATTCTCAGAGTGTTTGTAAATATTGTAAGAGGAGGGGCACTGGAATAAACATTGTACTGCCAATAAAAACAACCCCCCAAAACTGAAGATATTGATGTATTCAATCAGGGCCATGAATGAAATTGTTATCCCTCACTTCCTGGTAGTACCTAACCCAAACATCGTCGTGTCATCAACTCCTCCAGAGCTACATACTTCACTGTAGTGGTGTGTATCTTTCATAGGGGGCCTATAGATCAGGACAGTCAAGACCTTTTTGCCTTCAGCTGGGGAGGACAACAGTACACCTGGACGATTTCGTCCCAGGCTTTCACTGAGCGCCCCTCCTGTTTTTCCAGGTCCTCAATCAAGACTTAAAAGATCGAAATTTCCTTTGTGATTCAGTTCTGATACAATATGTAGATGATCTCCTACTGTATTAGGAGAACAAGGAAGCCTATAAAATGTGTTCCGTTTACTTGTTCTCAGCCTTAGAAGAAAAAGGGCATAAAGTCACAAAAGATAAGTTACAATTTTACCAAGACATAGTCTGTTTTTTAGGCCATGACCTATCTATGGAGGAAAAAAACCCACTCTCTCTTGATAGACTAAAGACTATCCACACTTTTCCTAGATCTCTTACAAAAAGACAATTGAGAGGATTTCTAGGTATAACTGTGTGTTGCAGACAATAGGGGCCACATTTTTCTGAGAAAACAATACCCTTTTATGAATTGACTAAGTCCTCAGTAAGAAACCCTCCGATTTTGGAACCCAAATGCAAACAGGTCTTCTGGAACCTGAAGAAATTTCTTCAAACGCTTCCTTAACTACAAAATGCTTTCAGTCTATTTGTGCATGAGTGATTTTGGATAAGCCCTTCTGCCCTTTTGATGGTTTATGGGAACCATCAAAAACCCACCACCTACTGTAGCCTCTCCTTTTACTCATTTTCAAAGGCTTGTCCTCCCTATTGTAGGGCAATAGTTACCACTGAAATACTTGTCAGTACTTCTGCTGAACTTGTTCCAGCCTCCATACTTGATCTCATGGTTCTCAGTCAGACAACTGACGGAACATACAACACTTTTCAGCCAGCTGATTACTTCTACAAGATTCTATTACTCACTCTCTCATATTACTATTCGTCGCTACGACACCTTGAGTCTTGCCACTCTCAAGCCCCTGTTTGAAGAAGAGGAATCTTGGGATTATCTTATACCAGTTAGGGAATTTTGGTACCTCATTCAAACGTATTAGAGCTCCCATTGAGAACACTGACCTAATGTTACCTGTTCATCGATCATACTTCAAAACTGAAACTGAAGGTTATCAAGCAGGATATGCTATCACTAATCTAAGTTCTCCTTCAGATACAGTCCTCTGCCTGGGATAAAATCAGCCCAAATGGAAGAACTGACTGCACTCACAAGAACTTTTCAACTAGCCAAAATTCAGAGAGTATCACACATGCTGATAGCAGGGGTGCTTTTGGAGTAGTACGCGAGTTTGGGATACTTTGGAAACAGAAGGGTTTCTCATTAGCAGGAACATCCATTGAAAATAAAAATGGACTGCAAGTTAAGAAACTTTTAGATGTATTCCTACTTCCAGAGAGATGGCTATTATCAAGCTTTAGGCCCATGTAAAGAGATAATATGGAAACTAAAAGAAATTCCCTAGGAGATCATTAGGCCAAAGAGACAGTCTTGACTAAGGTTACAATTCTACTTAACCTCTCAAAAGATAAATCTCTGGAGGGATTCAAAGACGCCATTATAAAATACAATTTAGTCTCTGATTTTCAAAAGGTAGAATGAAACGAGCTGGTTATACATTTACTCAGATAATCTCTGGCACTACTGTAATGGATGCTTGTTGGTACCAGATGGTTTTAAATAGATATCAGCTAAATTTCTCCATGAAACTACCCGTAATGGGAGAGACAAATTGATTACTGTCTTAAATCAACATTAGTGGAGAAACTTTAATTATATCCTTTTTTTTCTCCCCAAAGCCCCCATTACATAGTTGTACATTCTTCGTTGTGGGTCCTTGCAGTTGTGGCATATGGGACGCTACCTCAGCGTGGTCCGATGAGCAATGCCATGTCCGCACCCAGGATTCAAACCAACGAAACGCTGGGCCACCTGCAGCGGAGCACGCAAACTTAAGCACTCGGCCATGGGGCCAGCCCCTGGAGAAACTTTTAAAAGGTAGCTGAGTTTATTTTCACGGCTTATGTCAACTGTCAACAACATAACTGTAAAGGTGACACATGGCCAGGAACCAAAGATTCAAGGTCCTTTTGGAGTCTTTCAGATGGGCTTTTATTCAGGTTTCATTCTCCATAGGGATTTGACTATGTTTTAGTAATTATATGTCCATTTTCAGGATGGGTTGAAATTTTTCATTTATGGAGAGCTACGGCAACTACAGTTGCCAAAAAGAAGCTTGATTTTGTTTCTAACCAGAGGCATACCAACTTTGTATCAAGTGACTGAGGCGTACACTTTATAGGAACCATTATAAAAGAACTCTGTAGGGCATAAACACTTACTCAAAAACTACACTGCCCTTACTAAATGCAATCTCTGGGAAAGTTGAAAGAAGTAATGACAACCTTACATTTGAATTAACAAAGCTTTCAGAAAGCCTTAAGCTCCCTTGTTCAAAGGAATTCCCACTAGCCCTTGTGGCCATATGGTTTGCTCCTTTGGACCCACGTCAGTTATTTCCATATGAATCAGTAACTGGAAGACCTATGCCTTTATGAATTTCACCTCCAATACTGGACTCTTCCCTGCTGCATGAAGACATGGTAAAATATTGCAGGGGGCTCATGTACTATACCCAATCCTATCAGCAATAAGTTTCGCATAACATCTTCCTAAAGAGCTTGTTCATAAACATCAACTAGGAGATTTCATACATTGGAAGAGACATCAGAGAAAAACTACTCTCGAACCACCTTGAAAGGGACTTTTTAACACCTTCAGATAGATTTTACCCACCTTCCATTCTCCACGCATTTGAATGTGCTTTAGTTATTGTATCTTGTCAGGTACTATTAAGAACAAACATAGCAGTGCAATTCCAGGGAGTCAATCCTTAGGTTCACATTTCACAATTAAAGAATCAATTCAGAATTCCACACAATTTGAACACTCTTCCACTAGGGGACCCCACACTGAGAATTCTGAGAGATCCACTGCCCTCATTCTTACAGACCAATAGATGAGACTTCTATTACCAGACCCCATGATAAGTCGCCTCTGGGCAATTCTGGGCTCATTAAATGAGACCATAGGGAATTACAGTTGATGACATTTCCATTTGCACCTCCATGGGCAAATGACCTTAAACAAATCCATCTATAAATAGAGAAAAACCAATTGTTACAATCTATTTATTAGACCCTAGGTAATTCTAAATTTGAATTCAACAACGTTGATAGCACAATGAGTTAATTACTTGCCATCTAGAAGACACTAACAGAGATTCAAATATGTAACCCAGCTAATGTAGGGACTTGGTTCTGACTTTATGCAATAAACATCTTTTTTCCTGGATCTCCATGTGTCCCTGCCAAGTACTACTTCCTTTGTGATCAGGATACCTGGACCTGCTTGTCGCAGAGTGAAACCTCCTGCACTTTAGGACAGTATTTCAAGATTTGTTGTACATAGAGACCACTAATCCCATAAATAACCAAGGCTGGAAATTCCAACTCAGACGTGAGCTTCAAAACAAAGCCATTCTTGATTTATTCAGGCACTCTACCTAGGAGAAATACTGGGTTATTTTCTATGTGAACAATCAGAGCAGTGTTCCCAATAGTACAAATAGAAAGGACTGTAATAAACTTATCACCAACTCTGGCAAACGTTATGAATGATCACACTTTTGCTGTAGATGGAATACAGATCAGTCTCAACTTGTTGGCAAAAGTCCTGATGGACAATTACATTGCTCTAGTTTTCTTGTTGGCTAGTCATGGTGATGTCTATGCCATTGCAAATACTTTGTGTTGGGTTTGGATCAATGAAAAGGGAAAGGTATAACAGGCTATACATCACCTTAAGGAAAAAGTTTTCTAGCTCCCTAAGACTGATCCTCATGCCCTATGGGATTTGTTCACTTGGCGTGGATTGGGCAATTGGGGTTACTGGGCACAAAGCCTCTTACAGAGAATGTTATTTGTTCTTGTTTTTGTCATAGTGGTCGTGATGCTAGTCTGTTGCATTCTATCTCAGAATCTTAAATTCTTGGGTACAGTTACTTTCTCACCAGATGATCACCATGATGATACAACAACAAAACGTTCAAGGAGATCTGGAAATACATTTGACCAAGGAGACAAATGGACAACCCCCAAGCAGTAAACATTGACTTTTGCCTGAATTGGTCAACTTCTCACAAGCAAGAAAGCAACCAAAATGCGGGGTTGGGATTTGAACATACAAATGGATAATTGAGTACATAAATAGACAATGACTAGACCATATATAACAATAGAACTCTGAACCACAACCTCTGTGGATACCAGCCCAGGAAGCCAAACCACAACCTCTGAAGCAATCAGCCCAGAATGGTTAGGACTTGTTCAATAACTGCTAGCTTCTCTATTTTTTGCCTTCACTTCTAACTCAGGACCAATTACTTCTAGTTAGCTCACCTTAGGCTTCACCATGCCTACACCTCCAGTCAGAGCACATCTGGAGCCTTTCCTTTTCCACTATAGCTTTCCCACTCCCCTCCCTGACTTCGAGTCTCTGCCAATGCAGGTATATACATGAGCCAAGCATTATATTATGCACTGAGTTAGTCCAGGCTCTCTGAGGATCTGGTAGCAAAATGGGATTAGATACAAAAGATACTTATTGGAGGAAACACCTGTTTGGGAAAATGAGAAGAAATCTGGAGAAGGCTGAGAGAGCTCTCAGACAGTGATCCTGGTCTGGCCTCTGTGAAGGAAGGAAGAAGAAGGGAGGGAGGGACTTAAAATGCATCATTGAGCGCAGTTCTAAGAAAATTCCCATAAAGCCAAGGAGAGTCCTCAAGTCTTAAAGCAATGGCCTTATGTGTTACTGTCATGCTTGGTCATTGGCCAGGAGAAGGCCACCTGTGGGAAGTGTGATCTCAGAGTGAATGCATTTTGATTTCAACGTGCAGAATCTCGGACCTTTGGCCAATTATGCTCCACAAAGTAGAAGATCGAGGAAATGTGTTACGGGCTGAATTGTGTCCTCCTAAAATGCATGTTGGAATCCCAACCTCCAGTACTTTAGAATGTAACTGTGTTTGGAGATAGGGCCTTTAAAGAGGTGATTAAGTTAAGATGAGGCCATAAGGATGGATTCCTAATCCCATGCAAGAGACACTAGGGATACATGTGCACAGAGGGACAGCCCCGTGAGGACACAGCGAGAAGTCGGTCATCTGCAAGCCAAGGAGAGAAGCCTGAGGAGAAACCAAACTTGCCAGTAGACGTCCAGTCTCCAAAACTGTGAGAAATACATTTCCGTTGTTTAACTCACCCAGTCTGTGATGTTTTGTTATGGCAGCCCTGACAAACTAATACAAGGTACATTTTCAGGATTGCCATAAACCCAATAAAATGTGTGTGTGTGTACGTGTAGGTTCATTTCATCCTCAAAAAAACCTATGAGACAGGTACCGTTATTGTCCTCCTTTTCTCAGACAAAGATGGCTTAAATTTGTACTGGTTCATGCTGGTAGCAACTGGTGAGGTCAAGATTTGCACCCAAATAGCCTGGCTCCAGAATCCCCTTAAACATGGGGTATTGCACTTCGTGTCATTGCATTAGAGCTCTAAATCACAGCACTCCTCTGCCTTAGATTTTAAACTACTGTATAACTAACTTCATGTGTCTCTCATTTTCCTGAAATTAATAGTTTTGGAAGAATTTAGGATACAAATAACAAATGAATGGTTCTCTTTTAAAATATTTTTAACTTTTTAGCAATGGGAAAGTCCTGTAATTTTAAAACTAAATTATTTGAGTTAGTGATCCAATTTGGTTTAATTCCATGCTAATCTGTGTATTTATGTAGATATTTTTTACTGCATCATCAATGTGTATTGGTTTTATGCATCGTTGTGCATGCTACTCAAGAAGTATTCATTGTGCTCAGATTCTTCACATTTTATAATATACAAATAATATGTTATAATTATGTATAATATTAATATAGAATATAATAGATCTTTATTTTATATATTTTATTAAATTAAATGTATGTGATTTATATATAATATATAACATAATTATATATAATTTGTAATAAGCATATAAAAATTAATGTCACATTAATTTCCTTTGCTTCAATAATGTCTCTCCTATTAGGAGAGAATCTAGCTAGTGATTTAACTCTACACACTTCTCCAAAATTTATCTCAATCATAGATGTTGGGCTTTCAGAAGATGGTGTTGCAGAAAGACACTACACAAGAGTGAAGGACCCACGCTTCCAGTTCTCTCACTAACTCCCTCCTTATCTCTGGGTAAATTCCTTCCTCCCCTGGGCTTCTAATCTTTTTTGTTTTTAACCTGTAAAATGAAGAACTTGGGATAAATGGGCCTAAAGGCAGCACAGGCGATGGGCCTAAGCCGAAACAATCCCACTCCTGTCCTCCACTACCAGGACATCTTCTTACGAACTGTCTATCACTTGACAACCTATAATTCTGACTGCTGACCCATTAATTAGACTTCCGCAACTCACATAACCTTCTTGATTTAAACAGGAAAAAACGAACCTCTGCGCCAAGGATTTCAAAAGAGCTGGGGCTTCAATCATCACAGGGAGCTCAGGTAAAGGAAGAAACGATTGTCAGGTGAATATTTCCTAATTAGATCTGAAAGATAAGATGGAGGCAGACATGTTTCTGCCAAAGAAGCCTAGCATCAGGTTAGTTAAATGCTACCGTCTTTGTACTGATAAATTAACTTTAAATATGTGTTTATAACATGACTATCAGGTTGATATTGAAATTTTGTTCATTAAAATAAGCTTGTGGCTTGGTAGTTATCCAGTGGACATTATATAAGTGTAAATTTTTACTGTTTGTTGTTCACTGGTATTAAAGATTGCGAAATCACTTATGAGAGATACTGTGTCACTGAGTATTCATTTTCAGTTACTGTGACTGTTCTTTCCAATCTATATTGGAACCATAAAACTGAATAAAAGCTGAAAATAATTTCATGTGAAAAAAATCCATTTAAAAACTGTCACAGTTTTATAAACCTTGGTTTTGTATCCATGTTAATAACAAAAGTCTGTGTCAAGTATTTCTTTGCCTTTAGTAATCACATTTGCTGTAGGATTCAGAGCAAAAGTACAGTTGTAATTCACTGACAATTTCTTCCAAGTGTTCCTTTTGAGTATGTTGCTTTTTGTGGTAATTTATACTAATTAAAAAATACTAAAACTCAACAGCTTTTCTTTTACTGGTTGGATTTTTTTCATCTAACCCCAAAGCCTATTTGTCTATTTTAAAAAAAATTTCCTCACATAACCATCTTTTTAAAATTACTAAATGTGATCTAACTTAATTTTCACTTTATATCAGTTTCAAATATATGAATGTAAAGTGTGACTTTTCAGACTCCCACAAATTTTTGATCATCTTGAAATTCTTCTTCCCACACTAATTTAGATGGAAAAATATAGAATTGAGTAAACACATTAATTCCTTGATAATGATGGTAATAATATTATTGACAACTTGTGAAACAGTTTGAAGGGCACTGAGTATAAAGCACTTTTGCAAGCATTCCGCTGTCATCGAATCCTTGTAGAGTGATGCAATCAGGTAGATACTCTTGCTAGCCTCTGAAAAATGAGGAAACTGAGGTCCAGCCAGATTGTTTTTTAGTAAGTGGCCTGTGGTCATGCAGCTGGTCTACGTGGTAGAGGTCAGATTTCAGCCTGGGTAGCGGGGAAAATTAAGGGCGATACCTGGTATATCCATTGTGAAGCACATTTATCTGTATAATTCAATTTGAAACTCAGAAAAAACCTTAAATTAGGTGAAGTATTATGAAAATAGGAAGGTGAGATTCAATTTGAATGTTTGTTACCCACAGGTATTAAGAAACTCATACAGAATTAGAAGATCTGTCATATATTTGTAAATTAGTTCATTTTAGGTTTAAAAGAAGATGTCCTGGTGGAATGGAATTAGGAAAACTGTATTTGCATCTTTTTTTACCACTTACTTAGCGCTCATGACCTTGGGGTTCCACCTCTCCCTAAAACTCACTCAATTTCCACATTATCAAAAAAACACACACACGTACAGATACACTGAAATGGATAATTGCTAAAGTTGCTTCCCAGGTGCAAACAGTTTATTTGTATTAAAATCTATAAGATATCTTTATAAATAGTAACAAATGTACAAGATAATTTCTGATTATGCTACGCCCAATGAGGAAAATAATTTTTTTCTTTGAATTGTAGAGTGTTATTGTATGTAATTTGCTTTAAATAGCACCTGTTACCTATGAAACACAAAGTATAATTTAATTGTAATATTAAATTCCTACAAGTGTGCTATAATGCTTTAGATTTCAACATAAACATCTCCAGACATAGGAACGGAATTTTTATTTTCATTATAAATTGCCCTTTTGATCTCCCATTGTCCAGGAGAATCATTAACCTTAGTGAAGTAGTAGCTTTTAGAAGCAATTTTGAAATATTGGTTTGCAATTCCATAATTGTAATAGTTGATACAGAGCCACAATCATTTCCAATTTTGTAACACAGCTTCTTCATGCACCAGCTTTGGTTGTACTTCTCAGGGACCTGTGCTGCCTCTCACTCAGGAGACGAAGTTGCCCATGGGGAAGCAGCTGGAGCACGGGCCAAGGCTGAGCTTGGGAGAATCTGGATTTCTACTGGCTAGTGTTCACTAGGAAGAAGATGCTCACTGGGACCCGCAGACATAGGAAGGGGAGGGATAATTAGAGGGAATCATTGGTATCTAGGTCTCAGTTACCAATCCTCTTTCAGTACAGGCCTATTGAGAGCCCTGTCCTATTGCAGCCCTGGTGTTTTACTATTGTTTTTAAACAGCTTTATTGAGATATAATTGACAAACCATAAAATATACCCATTTAATGCATACAGCTCACTGGTTTTCAATATACTGAGAAAATTTCCTCACTTCCATAAGAAAGCTTGTAGCAGCCACTCCCCATTGCCCCTCCCCACACCCACCCTCCCACCTTAGGCAGCCACTAATCTGCTTTCTATCTTTATGAATTCGCCTATTCTCCCCGTTTCAAATAAGTAGAATCATAATGCAACATGTGGTCTTTTATGTCTGGCTTGTTTCACCTAACATGTTTTCGTGATTCATCCATGTTGTGATATATATCAGCACTTCATTCCATTTTATTGCTGAATAATATTGTGTTGTATGTATATACTGCATTTTCTCAGTTGATGGATATTTGGGTATTTCCACTTTTAACTACTATGAATAATGCTGCTATGCATATTTGTAGACAGGTTTTTGTGTGGACATATATTTTCATTTCTCTTGAATACCCAAGAGTTAGTCCTCTTATCTAGAGTCCTAGGCCTAGGGACTGAATTGCTAGAGCATATGGTAACTTGTTACCACATATTACATATAAGAAATGTGTGAGTTAGTATGTGTGTGTGTGTATGATATGGGGGGTACCTGTGGATGGGATGGGTTGTTTGTTTTATGAGTTGAGAGGAATGGAAGAGAAATCATTCAATGGAAGTTAAATATAAATATAGTCCTTTACTTTAGCAAGAAGTGTGTTTATGTTTTTTTACACATAAAATAGAAATATGGACATAGCATTTATAGTATGATATTTTGAAAAATTTAAGTTAAAAGTGCAATTCCTAACTTCACTGTCACCTAAACAATATCCCAACTCTAATTCCCACTTATTACTTATTCTAATGAAAATAACAACTTTGTGACATTGAAGTCTTCCTCATTCTCTCACAGTATATGTGCTTTTGGTACTATCAACAATTATGCCATTGTTTTCTTTATCCAGCTCACAATGCATCCCTGCTCACATGCTTCATTGGGCTGAGCAAGACCAGCCTGCCTACTGACTGTGTGGGATGAACTGGAATAATGTCGGGTTCCATTAGCTCCATAGTGGGCATGGCGCCGCAAAGCTTGACGGAGGGAGAACACACCTCAAAGTCAGAGCTTATCCATAATTGGTTGCCAAGCCTCACTTAGAGACTATTGTCTGCTAAGGATGAGGTATACCTGGAGAGTGGTTAAATCATGGGTGAGGAGTTAGTAAGGTGCATTAATATGTTAATAAATCCACTTCATAGATAGCAAGTCAATAAATAAATTATACAAAAATGACATGCAATTTGAATTTCCAGAAACAATAGTCAGGTTTTTAAAAGATAAGCTTCTCTTTTAAATCCTTTCACTTACCTGTTAGTTGAAAATGCAACTCCACATCACTGATGCTTTTAACTTAGCTTCCTCTCTCCTGTGGTGTGCTGCAAAATCCTGTGTCTGTTCACCAATTGCTTTAACTCTTTGACCAATTTTCTTGTTTCAACCCCCAATTCATATTTTTCTAGTTATTGTTACATAACATGTGAATGCAATTCATGAATTCTAACTATGAGAAAGTTATACTTGGACAAAAAAAAGACTGATGTTTCTCCTGTAAATGAGAGATTATTGGTCCAATTACCCAGGTATTCTGACTAGCCTGAAAGGAAACTCATATTGGTCTGCTCGGGCTACCGTAACAAAATACCACAGGCTGAGCGGCTTCAACAACAGAGACCTATTGTCTCAAGTTCTATAGGCTGAAAGTCTCAGACCACTGTCCCGAGGAGTTGGTTTCCAGTGAGAGCTCTCTTCCTGGCTTACAGATGGCCACTTTCTTGTCATATCCTCTCATGGCCTTTCTTCTGTTCCTTTGCGGGTATCCATGCATACACAAGAGAGAAGAGAGAGAGAGAAAGAGTGGGAGAGAGCTCTCTGGTGTCTCCTCTTCCACTTATAAGGCCATTAGTCCCATCAGCCAGGGTGTTCACCCTTATGACCTCACTTAACTTTAATTCACTCCCTAGAGGCCCTATCTCCAAATACCATCACATGGAGTTAGTTCTTCAACATATGAATTGAGGAAAGGAGCACAAGTCAGTCCATAACAAAACCCAAAAAGTTTGGGGTCCTTGATACGTGAACTCAAGTTGTGAGTTTTCAATTTTATTGATCACATACCATCAGTGTTATACATAGTAGCCATCTACACATTCTATCCATGTCCTAGTTACCTGATTAATGAGACTTCCAGGCATCCTGATACATTAATATTCATAAACTAACATCAGTATTTCCTGGTAATCAATTTTTAAAACCAGGATTTTATTCATGGTTCAATTAAAATAAGCTGATTTCTAACAGATCATATGATAGAATTGAAAAAATATCTCCTTTTGCCTGTTTTGTGTTTCACACCAGATATGTTTGAGTAGGTTTAAGAGAGAAAGTGTTGGGACTACATCAAAGTAAAAAGCTTCTGAATAGCAAAGAAAACAATCAACAAAATGAAAAGGCAACCTATGGAATGGAAGAAAATATTTCTAAGCCAGCCATATGATAAGGGGTTAATATACAAAATATATAAGGAACTTGTACAACTCAATAGCAAAGAAACCAATAATAACCTGATTGAAAAATGTGCAAAGGACCTGAATAGACATTTTTCCAAAGAAGACATAGAAATGACTAACAGGTGCTAGTACTCATCACTAGTCACCAGGGAAACACAAATCAAAACCACAATGAGATATCACCTCATACCTGTCAAGATAGATTTTACGAAAAAGAAAAGAGATAACGTGTAGGGAAAGACGTGGAGAAAAGGGAACCCTTATGCATTATTGGTAGGAATGTAAATGGGTGCAGCCATTATGGAAAACAGTATGGAGTTTCCTCAAAAAATGGAAAATAGAACTACCATATTACCCAGCAATCCCACTCTGGCTGTATATGCAAAGGAAATGAAATCAGTATCTCAAAGAGATATCTGCACTCTCACATTCATTGCAGCATTATTCACAACAGCCAAGACATGGACACACCTAAATGCCCATCAACAGATGAATGGATAAAGAAGGTGTGGTAGATATACACAATGGAATATCATTCCTCCATAAAAAAGAAGAAAATTCTGTCATTTGTGACAACATAGATGAACCTGGAGAACATTATACTCAATGAAATAAGCCACACATAGAAAAGCAAATGTTATATAATCTGACATATGTATGTGGAATCTAAAAACATCAAACTCAGAACCAGAGAGTAGAATGGTAGTTGGCAGAGGCTGAGAGGTGGGGAAAAGGGGGAGATATTTGTCAAAGGGTGCAAACTTTCAATAACAAGATGAATAAGTTCTGGGGATCTAATGTGAAGTAGAGTTAATATTACTGTATAATATTACTATATTGTAGACTTCAAATTTGCTAAGAGTAGATTGTAAGTGTTCTCACTACACACATGAAAAAGGTAACTATGTGAGGTGGTGGATGGGTTAATTAACTTGGTTGTGATAATCATTTCACAATGCATATGTACATTAAATCATCACATTGTTCGCCTTAAATATATACAATTTTTATGTTAATTAGACCTCAATAAACCTGGAGTATATAAATAAGGTGAAGAAAGTGAGTGCTTCCATGACTAGTATTAATTTTGAATTTTTTAAATAAACAATATGTCAATCTGGTAAGACTGCTATTTTTTGAAGTTGTCAACAATATCTCCTATTATCCCTTATTTTTTATGATGTGTGAAGTATATACCTACTTGATTGTTTTGTACATTGTTTATTGTTCAGAATTGTAATCAATGTGTTCTTATTTTACTTTTTTTTACTATGCAATAAAAATGACCATTAGAATTTGCTGTGTCTTGTGGAAAACATTATATTTGCAAAGATAAATCAGGTCAGATACGGAGAAAATGTCTGCTCAATTGCTGCTTGATAATCAAGACAAACTGGCTCTGGTGAAATTGCACCAATGTTCAGAAATATCTGTTTATGCATGTGCTTTCCTTTTTTCAGCAAATTTAGACCGCTTACTATTTACAGAACTTCCAGTGACATTCTGGTTTTTAAATATGATGTTGATGCATCAAATTTCCGGCTGAAATTTACAATATTAACAGCAAATCATTATTATTTCCATAGTAACCTTCTGCTGTTATCACCACTTTTAAGAGTTTTACATAATCTGTTTGACTGATGGCAGACAATATCATTCAACTAGTGCCCTCTATTACTTAATAGTGGATCTAGCAAATAATGGGGCATGTGTGAGCATCAATGGTTTTCTCAAAGTATACTTGCATTTATCTAAATTTGTTTAAATTAAAAATAAGTTACAACTAAAGCGTAACCTTGGGTCTGAGGTTTCGTCCTAACTTGTGATCTTGGACAAATAGATCATCTTCTTTAGGCTTCAGATGCAAAATAAGGGAGTTTACCCAAAAGATTTATAGTATCCTTTTTAGATGAAACATTCTAGGATAATTGTGTGAAATTAAAAACTAATTCCCTTCAGCAACAAACATTTTAATCAGACTCACATAAAAAAAAGTCTTGTTTAATGGCATCCCTGACAAAAATATGATTTTTAATTCAACTCCTCTTCCTTTCCAAGAAAAAAATCATGAACACAATCATTCGCCACACACACACATATTGAAGTTAATAAAAATGTCAATCTAAAACAAAAAAGTAAGGATTGGTCAGAAACACACTTGCAACATCTATGTCTTGCCTCCTTATGGTGTGAACAGGAATTACGAAGGGTGAAGCTCCAGTGGCTTCATGGGTAAGAGGCTTGGAAAGCAAAATATTTAGCAACTTCAGATATTTTTATGTGAGTGTATCTTTACATGTGATTTTGCCTAAATGCAGGGGTCAAAAAAGGATGACAGTATTTGTCTCATGGAAGTGCTGTCAGGGTCCCATGAGAAACATGCTCAAAACACTCAGTATAATGTCAGGCCCACAACAAATGCACATCGATGTGAGTTCTTTCATCCCTATGGCACAGTGTATTTTCCAAGATGTCCACAAAGATATTTTATCCTATCCCACACCTCTTCTTACAGTGGGACAGGCACTCCTCCCACAGACAAGAGTGGTCTGTTTCCTTGCTCTGAAACTGTGGGAGCTCTGACTCTCTAGACGAATGGAGTGTGGCTGAAGAGATGCTATTTACCTTCTGAGCAAGATCACTCAAGGAACACAGCTTCTTCCTGGCTTTTTCAAGTGTGCTCTCTTTCTCTCTCACTCTCTCGTGCTGTCACTCTCACTCTATCAGAGAACCAGCCATCATCTTGTGAGGAAGCTCAATCCACACAGAGAGACCACATGGAGGTGTCCCAGCTGGCAGTGCCAGCTATGGTTTCAGCTAACAGCCAGCATCAAACCCAGATCCATGGCTGAATAAACCTCAAATCGTCCTGGCCCCCAGCCTTCACACCTTCCATCAGGGACTCCACAAACAGAGAAGAGATAAAGAGTCCTTTCTGACTCCCCTTCAATTCCTCACCTACAGAAACTATAACAGATCAATAAAGGATTACTGTTATTTTAAGGCACAAAATACTGTGACAATTTGCTATACAGAAAAATATAACTAATAGAACTTATTTTATTTTCTTTAATGATAGAACTGTTTAAATGGACAATTCCCCACCCCCTCCATACCACTGTTACTTAATAAATGTTGACTGACTTGAATTAAAACAAGTTTCATTTCATAAGCATAGACAAGGGTGTACCCCATACACTGTGATCGGATCAAACTCTTGGATGATGATTATTATAATAAAGATAATGATACTTCTAACAGTGGGCCAACAAGAGGGAGTAAACATAGGCACAATATAATAGGACAACTAAAGTCATAATATAAACATCTTATATTTTGTTGTCAAATGTCAATGAAAACACATTCTATGAAAAATCATATTATTATTTTAATTTAAATTATTATTGATGCAAAATAATACTTTAATATAAATGCTTCATTGCCTCTATTTTTTTTTTGACATCCGCACTGAGCTTCAGTCAGTACCACTCTAGCAGCCTGCAATCCCACATGACGTCATGTCTCACCATTGCATCCACTTTATGGCAAAGGAGGTGCAGGAATAGGACCATTTCCATGGGACTGACCAGTTTTATCATACTACTCACCACCCAGAGGCGGCTGGTCAGAGAGAATGATGGAATGGCTTGATGGTGGGACAGCTGGAGTGCCAGCTCAGAGATGAAATGCCCTGAGCATGGGTGCCATTATCTCAGCACACAGCACAGACTTGAGTTACAGGCTTTTATATATTGTTGCATCCCTGGGAAGAATACATGGGTCAGCAGTCAAGGAGTGAAAACAGGATAGTCTCATTTCACAAATTGTGTTTCAGTCCCTGTAATGCTGGGCTCTGCAGGTTTAGAAGCCCTGGTCCCAAAGAGGGAACATTTCCACCGGGAGACACAGCCAGTTAGTTTCCCATGCCCTTGGGGCAAGAAGAGAGGTGTGTTAGTTTCCTGGGTTTGCCATAATAAATTACCACATAGCTGGTGACTTTAAAACAGCAGAAATGCGGCCTCTCACAATTCTGGAGTCTAGAAGTCCGAAATCAAGGTTTCAGCAGGGCTTTGCTCCCTCTCACAGCTCTACGGAAGAATCTCTCCTTGCCTCTTCTTAGCTTCTGATGGCTCCAAGCAATCCTTACCTTGTAGCTGCATCTCTCTAATCTTTGCCTCCATCTTCTCACAGCCTCTTCCTTGTATACGTCTGTGCGTTCTATCCTCTTTTAAGGACACCAACCATTGGATTTAAAGCCCATCCAAACCCAGTCTGACCTCATCTCAAGTTCATTGTTTATATCCGCAAAGACTCCATTTCCAAATAAGGTCACATTCTGAGCTTCTAAGTGGCCCTGAATGTTTGGGGGATACTAGTCACCCACTACAAAGAGTCACTACCCTGGCAGGGGTCACTGCCTTCCATCATTAGGAGAGTTAGGGAATGTGCTACACAGTGGGAGTAGGGAGGAACACAGTGAGTAGCAGGAAATCCCTAAATACGCAAGCTTTGATTTTATTAATATGTTTTAAATATTGATATTTTCTTGGATATATTTAACTCTGTATTTTTTTCTCTTAAGGTATAATTTATATTCAATAAAATTAATTTTGGGGATCTAGGGCTATGAGTTTTCACAAAGCCTTTGGAAAAACTTGTTAGCTCAAAGGAAAATCTAACTTCCAGGATTATATAAGAGAAGCACAACTTAATTCTTCTAAATTCTCTTGGTAACCCAGATGGTATTTACTCCAGCAATACATAATATTTCAAGGCAGGAGGCTCATATTTCATATTGGTAAGGCCTGCAAAAGCCATTCTCCAAATTACAGAGAATTGGTGTTAAAAATTGCATACACATATGGGGTCAGGCTTCCAGATAACACTTCTACTAAGATAAGGGATAGCATTACAAGTTCATCCTCTTACACTAGCACAACTAAGAGTTGGGATGCAATAAATATACTCCCCTTTGATCGCAAAGGGGAGCCTTGTCAACAAGTTCCCTGACCCCATTATCTCCAAAATGTGAATGTGCTCTGGCACTTGTCATCTTAGTGATGCGCTGACAGTCTTCAATGTGGCTTTGAAACAAAACCCCTTCGAGCACAAAGCACTGGAACCACTTACCTACAAGTTAATCTGACAAGCAGTTCGCCTTATTTGCAGTCACTCTCACGAGCAGCCTGAGCAGTATTACCTTGTCCCATGATTATTCCTTGGGGTCAGATATGACTAAGGTTTGAAGAGTGAAGTTTCTTTAAAACAATTTTGTAGAAAAAAGTGTGAAGAGAGTTAGTGGCTACTAAAGAATGAATAGGCTTTTTTTTCCAACTCTGAAAACCCAGAGTTTCATTTTTCAAGCCCAAAAGAGAAGTGCAAAACAAACACAAAAAGAACCAAGGTCATATTTCAAAGTCCTCCTCCCTATGAAGTGGAAAATCTAATTACCTTGAGTATTGTACCCCTTACTCCAACGCGCATTGCTCTGAACAAATTCCTCATTACCCTCACTCAACAAGTAAAGGTAGGTTGTCTATCATATTCTGGGACATTTTGAGATTCCAGGAACACAAATATAAATACATGCAACATATTGCTAAAAATCTTAAATATACACATGAGAAATTAGTTAAAAATCTTTAATTTGTTAAAATGTAAGATTTTCCTGAAGACGTCAAGAAATATTTTTCCAAAAGAAAAAAATTAGAACTTTGGCCTGGATCCTAAAGAAGCATCGGTGTTGGCCCAGGCATAATTTCTACACAAAGACAAATGACGAAGAAATGAAATGGAAAATTATGAGCCCATAATGCAAAAATCTGATAGAAAAATATTATAGGGAACATCATACTTTATGGCAAAATTTTAGAAGAAATAAAATTCAGTGCAATGAGATTAAAAAAATATATAAGATTTCAAAAAGGAAGACTCCAAACTGTCACTATTTGTTAACATTACAATTGTCCACTTAGAAAATCCACAGGCAAACTCCAGTGTTAGAACCACATGGAGAACTTAGTCAGGTTGCGGCCTCATGCTGCGACTGTGTGATCTGGGCTTCTCGGTCGCATTCGGTCTTCTAATCCTAACCCTCCCTCGGTGCTATTTTCCCTGCACACCACAGGATCTGGTGGCTAAAGCCCAATTTTCCCAGATTTCTATTTGATCTCAACATTACTCTACTTTCTGGACATCAGGTAACCATTTGTGGGACTTATGAATCCATTTTTCTCTTACATGAAAGTAAAATTATCATGCCCCAATTTATAATTATATGTGCGTCATTTGCTTGACTTTCCCAAAAGTTTCTCCCTTGTCTCTTGTACCAGAAAGCATTTGTTAATGGGGTTCTCACTAGTGATCACTGGTCTGCAAATCCTGTATTTCACTGCAGGTGGGGAAGGAAATAGGCTGCTTAAGACTCAACTTGACCGAACAGCAGCAGGTATCCATGCCTCAGTGGGCAGTACCGTCCCACTCTCCACAGGATCTGCTCTAACCACATGGGCTTATCAGAACGTTCCAATCAGGTGAATGGCAGACTAGGCTTAAGAATAATCAATATGGGGAACATTCTTGTATAAAAAAATCACACTCAGTCTCCATCATTCAGGGCTGTCCTGCCTTGTTTCAGGACTCCCAAACTGCTCCCAGTGCATGAGGTTCAGAATCCCTGGCTCTTTCTTTAGGGTTCGGTGACCAACAGCAGAGAAAACATAATTAGGTTTGGGTACGAGATATTCTCATATACACTGTATTAGTTTACTAGGGCTGCTGTAACAAAGTACCACAGACTGGCTGGCTTAACAACAGAAATGCATCTTCTCACAATTCTGGAGGCTGATGTCTGAGATCAAGATGTCAAGAGGGTTGTATTCCTCTGAGACCTCTCTCCTTAAGCTGCAGACAGCCGTCTTTCCCCTGTGTGTGTCTGCGTCCTAATCTCTTCTTCTTCTAGGGACTCAAGTCGTACTGGATTGGGGCCCACCTTAACGTCCTCAATTTAGCTTTAATGGCCTCTTTGAAGACCATGTGTCCAACTACACTCACATTCTGAGTTACTGGGGTTTAGGGCTTCCACATATGAATTTGGGATCAGGGGAGCAGGGCTGGGAACATTTTAGCAAGCGTCCCCAAAAGTCTTGTATCGTACACAAACTTGTCATACACCGTCATCATGTTGACTGATTCTTTCACATTCTGCACACTTCACTTTCTGATCTGCTGGATGTTTCCCAGTATGTTTTGCTTATAATCTCTGGAAAAGAACCAACAGTGATTACATATTTTACTAATCCCACACTTATGCCCAAGGTACAACTAATATATCATAAATATTTTGCATTGAGGATGGTCCTCAACCATTCATCACTGTCCATCCAGATTAGTTAAACTGAATTTGTCTTCAAGTTTTAAAGTTTGATGTTTTGGAGACATTTCAGATCAATCATCATATGAATTTGTTATGTTTTTATATCTATATTTATCCTGACAAGAAATACAAGGTCTCTGGGTCAGAAAATGAAGTAATCTTAGTGCTGGCTCCCCATGCCCCAATTCCCCTTGGGGCAATGAAAGATTGGCTGATATCATCTGCACATGCAGAGACCTCAAAGTTATGAAACTCAGAACATATATAGGGCGGCTATCCTAACACATATCCTCTCCAGACAGAGAGATAGATACATACATACATACAGAGAGAGAGGGGGGAACTAGGAGAGAGAGAGAGACACTTTGGCTCTGGAATGTAAACAAATTGTCTCTGGGGAGAGGAGGAGACAGTCTCTAACCTGGAATGTAAGTATAGGGCTCTGGGGCAATACCAAATCTCTAAATTTCCAGGCATGTTTTCCCTACAACCATCCTTTAACCCAGGTTGCCAGTAACTTGTTCAGAAAGCCCTGCTTGTGCAGAATCATATAAAGATTCATGGAGAATTGTTTCCCAGCAGAAAGGCTGCCCCATATTACCACCAGCTGCAGACAATGATTGGAAACATCGTAAGGTCCTGAAGTAGCATCACCTTACTGAACCCACAGCGAGATTCCAGCATCTTTGCTGCCAATTCTACTTTTGCCCGCATTTAATCAATTTAGCTTATGTTGTTTCCCCACAGAGGGAAGGGTTTTGAGCTCTAATCTACTTCTGCAACACAAGGAGTAGATCTAATATGGCCGCTGGCTTAGTCAGTTCAGGCTACTATAACAAATTACCGTAGTTTGGTGGGCTTACACAACAAACTTTTATGTCATAGTTCTTTAGGCTAGAAGTCCAAGATCAGGGTTGTGATCCGGGACTTCAGATCAGAGCTGCAGCATGGTGGTGTTCTTGGTGAGTGCCCTCTTCCTGGTTTATAGATAAAGAAAGAAAATTTGGTTGAATATTCTTGATTTACAGCAACAGCTACTGTAACTTTAGCTATTAAAGTTGAAATTAATTTTTTCCAAGACTTTAGTGTACTGATAGCTAAACAGTGCAGAAATGAGTAATTTATGACTAATGAAGAGCAAGGATAAATCATATGAAAAGAGTGAGAATTATAAAACTTGAACTTGATGGATAATGTCAACCTGCGAAGAAGTCTCTTAAAAGTCAGTACAGGGCCTGGTCCATCTGCATAGTGGTTAAGTTCGTGTGCTCTGCTTCAGCAGCCCAGGGTTCACCAGTTTGGATTCCAGGCACAGACCTACACACTGCTTATCAAGCCATGCTGTGGTGACATCCTACGTATAAAATAGAGGAAGATGGGCACAGATGTTAGCTCAGGGCCAATCTTCCTCAGCAAAAATAGGAGGATTGGTGGCAAATGTTAGCTCAGAGCTAATCTTCCTCAAAAAAAGAGAAAAGTCCAAATTAATGAATTTTAATAATAAAATTAAAACTAATTAAAAATAATAATCTAGGGGGGTTGAATTGTATGAAGCCAAAAATTCCAGAAGAATATACAGAATTGTGAGAGGGTGACAATTAATGAGAAGCAAAATGACGAGCGGGATTGAATTTTAGGTGGCAGTTGGGGATGGCAGCGCTGAGTTACAACTAAGGTGACTCTAAATAGGGTTCCGGGTGGTGTCAGAGGTCTGATATGCATAGTAGATTGTAACTGGTGCTTAATTTTTGTATTCAATGATACTAGGATGAAGATAGCTTTCCAGGCAAGTGGAATAGAATAAGGAGCAGCTTGTAATAGTTAGGAAATCCAATCGTCCCTTGAAGGCGCTGGAAGGCAATTTCCCTAAACAGATCAAATGCAGTGGGAAGCAACTGATTTCAGGAACACTGATGTTCCAAGCACTGGGAGCAACAGGGCACCACTGTCTAGAATCTATAGCCTCCCAGCTGGACTTGTTCATGCCATTGTTGTAATCTAAGGGAAAGACTTTATATTTCTCTCCAATGCATTTCATTTTGTTATTTTAGACCACTACACTAATCTCCTGAAGTATGTTTTGAGACTTTATGCTGTCTTCCAATTCTTTGACCTTTTCTTGCATGTCCAAGATGATATTATGCTCTCTGTGCCTTCATTTAAATTTATCAGCTTAAAAGATGAAATAAGGCAAGGCCACTTACAAATCACTGAGTCCTCTTCTCAAGTTGACCTCTATCTACTGAACAACCCTAGAAATCCATTTCATAGCAAAATTATCCTGCTCAGTATTTTTCATTCTTTTTTTCTCTGGAAGTGTTTTGCAAAATATTTTACTATATGTCCTGTAAAAAAAAAGATAGGAAAACTTTAAGGAAGTCTCTTGATCTGTACCAGGGCAAGGACTGTGTTACAAAAGGAGATAGGTATCTTGGTGTTGCATGTGTGTGTGTGTGTGTGTGTGTGTCCTCAAGCAACATATATAGATAAGCTCTTGCTTGGTTACGGCTAAATGTTCAGTGACTAGGGTCATTTAGTAAGGGGTGGGAGGCACTGCAATGACACTTGAGACGATTGTGGTATCTTAGTATATTAACATTTATGTTATTGCTCTGAGTTAGAACGAAAGGTTTAACTGTGTTTCCTATGCTTTGCTTAATAAAAAGAAAATATGTCTTCCAAAAATATTTTACATAACATAGATTAAGTTTGAAATGTTTTTCACAATCTTGACATATATTATAAACTGACCACTAAAAGAGTTATGACAAAGTGCATTTCATTAGCATTTCTCCATTCCAACCAACACTGAATATTATGAGTGAAGAAGACTTAGTAAATTTGATAGGGGAATGTCGGCATTGCAAAGCTTGTTTTAATTGCTATGTCTATTATTACTAAATTCACTTATGTGATTACATTTTGTGTGTGTGTGTGTGTGAGGAAGATTGGCCCTGAGCTAACATCTGTTGCCGATCTTCCTCTTTTTTTTTCCTCCCTAAAGCCCCAGTACATAGTTGTATATCTTAGTTGAAGGTCCTTCTAGTTCTTCTATGTGGGACACTGCCACAGCATGGCCTGATGAGCAATGTGTAGGTCTGTGCCCAGGATCCCAACCAGCGAACCCTGGGCTACCAAAGCAAAGCAGATGAACTTAACCACTATGCCACCGTGCTGGCCCCTGTGTGATTACATTTTAATATTTTTATATATTTTACATATTTATATGTAGTTATAAATATTCCATTAGCACATGCAAAATCAGTAATTTTTAGATTAAATTAAGATATATCTTATTTATAAGTTAAAAGGAATAAAATAACAAACATCCATCTACCCACCAACCAGTTTAGGAATTGGGATCTGAAAAATTCCTTGGAAGCTCACTGGGTAAACCAGCAGTCCCCACCTGAGATGCTTTTATTCCTAGTGGTACATGCTGACTTTCCTGGGGCACCATTCGGTTTAAAGAAGTCACTTTCCATATAATCAGCTTCCATATATGCTTTTTTCCTAAAATTTATATCCCCCATAACATGACGGTGATATAAGAGGAGAGTTTCCTTCCCAGCACTGCATTCCAAATTTCCCCCTCTGACAACCTTACAAATGATAGGCAGTTCACTCCTTCAATCCTAATCTTTTTTTTTTGTCATCATGCAATGTCCCTCTTTATCTCAGTAAGTTCTCTTTAACTTTTTTATCTGATATTAATTTAGACACCTCAGTGTTCTTTTGCTTACTTTTGCATAGTAGATCCTTTTTCCACCCTTTACTCTCAATATATTTGTGATTTTGTATTTAGCCTCTGGTAGCCATCATATAGTAGGATCTTCCTTTTTATTCACTCTGTTAATCTCTGCCTTTTAAATGGAGTGTTTAAACCATTAACGTTTAACATAATCATTAATATGGCTGGATTTAGATCTACCTATTTATTTTATTTTTCTGCTTGTCCCTTCTTTTTCATTCCTCTGTTTACTTTTGCCTGCCTTGTTTTGGATTACTTGAATATTTTTAAAGATTTTTTATTTTTTCCTTTTTCTCCCCAAAGCCCCCCTGGTACACAGTTGTATATTCTTCAGTGCAGGTCCTTCTGGATTACTTGAATATTTTTAAGGGTCTATTTTAAGTTTGTATATTGTGTGTGTCTAGCTATATCTCCTTGTATTATTTTTATTATTGGTTGCTGGAGAAAATAATGCACCATTTCAGTGAAGATATAGAAGCCTTGCAACCACATAAGTCTCTTTACCCTACCGAAAACTGACATTTATTTTATAGTTGCTAAATGTGTTATATCTATGTAAATCAAAAGGTACACCAGAAAATGTTAAAATTTTTGTTGTTAAAAGCAATATATATCTGACCAAACTTAACTGGAGAAAATAGTCTTTTATATTTATCCAGATATTTACTATTTCTGTTGCTTTTCCTTACTTCCTAAAGTTCCAAGTTTTCCTCTGCTGGCATTTCCTCTCAGCCTGAGGAACTTTCTTCAGCTTTTCTATTACAGCAAGACTTCTAGGAATGAATTCTACTTGTTTTCTTTCATTTGAGGATGTCTTTATTTTGCTATCATGTCTGAAAGATATTTTCAATGGATTTCAAATTCCGGGTTGATATTCATTTCTTTCTGCCTTTTAAACATTTGGTTCCATTGTTTTATGCTTCCATAACCTCTTTTGAGAAATCTATGGGTTTTCCCAACTGTTGTTTTCCTGTATGTAATGTGTTGTCTTTCTCTAGCTGCTTTTATGATGTTTTTTCAAAATCTTTAGTTTTCAACAAATGTATTATGACGAATCCTTTTCCTTCTTTCTTTGTATGGTTACTGAATGTGATTTTTTTAATTGTGTTCTGAAAATTTCAGATAATATTTTGAAGAGGCACCGGGTTACATTGTTTTTCCTGAAAAAGTATTGAGTTCTATGTTGGCAGACAGTAAAGTACCAGTGGAATATATTGATCTGTCAGGCCTTGGTTTGGGGATTCTTTCAAAGAAGTCTATTACAGCTTTTTTTTTTTCATACTTCTAGGTTGTAACCCTCAATCCAGAAATGTGGCCGGATATACATTTTGTATTAGCTTGCTAGGGCTGCCATAACAAAATCCGACAGACTGCATGGCTTAAACAATAGAAATTTATTTTCCTGTAGTTCTGGAGTCTGGAAGTCCAAGATCAAGTTGTCAGCAGGTTTCTCTAAGGTCTCACTCCTTGACTTTTAGATGGTTACCCTCACTATGTCCTCACGTGGTCTTTTCTCTGTGTATACCCATCCTTGGTTTCTCTTCCTCTTCTCACAAGGACACCAGTCCTATTAAATTAGGACCCCATCCCCATGACCTCATTTAACCTTAATTACCTCTTTAAAGGCCCTACTTTTAAATACAGTCACACTGGGAGTGAGGATTTCACCATATGAATTTTAAGGAAACACAATTCAATCCACACACTCTTATCAGGTGGCCTTTCTGGTACTTGACTCAATCTTTGACTTGTTCATAATGATTCCCTACTCTGGTTAGGCCTGACCATCAAAGTCTCCATAGCACTGAACAAGTCTCAAAATCTCTGCTCAGCTGTCTACCTAGCTTTGTAGAATCTTGTTCCACTCCCATGAATCCAGGATTTGATCAAGTGATCCCAAGTGGGATCTCTATGGAAACTTTGGATTTCCATCTATGGCTCCTCCTTCTTTGGTACTGTCTCTCCTAAATCACAGCCTCCTTAGGAACGCCAAACCCTAACTCTGCCTTCTCTGTCCAGTGAAACTACTGCTCTTGCTTGCATTCTGTACAAATGCACCACACCTCAGAAAATGTTCCTAGGGAGAAAGCCTGTGTAAAAGTAGGGCATCTTTTGTATCCCCCCTTTCTCTCAAGGATAGCAGCCTTACATTGACTGCAGTCCAACACCTGCAACTTGTTGTAGTTCATATACTTTATAAATGACATAATAGATTTTATAGATACTATAAAGATTATTTTAGTGGCATCTCACAAAACTCAGGTTTTGATGTACATATGTTGTTTATCACTTATGTGAAAATAATTCAACTTTCTTAAGTGGATTTACTTTAAAGTAGTATAGATTAAGTTCCTAACAAGACAATTTGCTATTTTCTATTTCTTTTTAGTTATTGAATTCTGACTTAGTTCCACTATTGTCTGTGAATATACTCTGAATGATTTCAATCATTTCAAACTTGTTGTGACTTGCTTTATAATCCAACATATGTTGATTTTATCAAGTGTTTCAGGTGCACTTGATAATATTTTGTATACAATGGGTTAAATAAAATTTATTGTTAAAATTAATTTGAGTTATTACATTTTTGATTTCTAGAATTCCCAGTGAATTCTTTCTCATAGATTCTAATTCTCAGGTGAATTTCTCCATCTTTTCATGTTTTTTTAATATCTTTTCCTACATTCCTATATGCTCTTGAACATATTGATCATTATTATTTCAAATATCTTATCTGCTAACACCAGTATCTGGATCACCTATGGGTCTATTTCTATTATACTTTTGTTGATTGGTTGTTAGTTTGTTCTTATCTTTGCATGATAAATTTTACTGAATGCTGAACACTGTATATTAAAAAATTTTAGAAGTTTGCCTGAAAGGGTTCATGCTTTCCTCTGTTAGGCAAATAGATGACCCAGTCACCTCTAATCCAATCAGGGACTTAGCTGAATTGAGCTGGGGCCACAGTATTGATAAGTGTCCATCTACCTCTGCTCTCCCCAGCTCTAAGGAAGAAACCTTCTAGAGTTTTTAACTGAGAACCTGATGTATTTCCCAAGGCCGCTGGCTCAGAAATGTCCTGATGCAAATGCTTTTCTCCTCTGCGCAACCAGACTGTTAAAATTATATTCTGATTTTCAGAAGCTTTTTGCTTTAACTTTTTAGCTCTGTGCAGCTTCAGAAATTAGAAAACGTTTTGAAGGGAAAACCATCCACGTTTCAGCCTCAGTTCTTCGTCTCTTCTTTCTAACTGGGATCTTGATTAGGTTTTAATTTGCAGCCCCGTGAGACCAGCAAAACCTCTGCTTGTATCTGTGTCTCAAACATGGCCCTCTGCCCAGGAAAAGTCTCAAAACTCAGGCTCTTTCACTGCTCCGGAATTGGCAAAGTTTTCCAGGGAAAAGCAGATATACAGCATCAGTTCAACTCTCCACATCCTCCTCTGTCTGGAATTGTGGCTCCTTTAGTTATTCTTGCTTCAGCAGATTACTGATACTTTAGGGAAATATTTTTGTTTTTTATTTAAGAATTCTAATTATTTTCAATAGAAGCGTTGGGCTGACACAAGCAATTCCACCTTATCCAGAAATAGAAATTTCGTCCATTTTTCAATCTGAGTGTTTATCATTTCAAACAATTTGAGAAAAGAATCTTAATTGAACCTTTATTGTCATGAGAGAAATCGTGTGATAACAGCCAAAATGCACAAAATAGAAAGTTGGCTATAAATAGAGTCATCTAACCATAGAATAGGAAAGCATAGTCACAAAAAATGGAATGGGAAAATTACAGGAGTATAATTTGAACTGAATAAGAGGATGAACATTTGTGGCCTATAGCTAAACCAAACTGTTTTAGTTCTGGGTCATGAGATTATGATTTTTTCTTTTTCATAATTTTTTGAATTTTCTAATTAATTTTGATAAGAATTTGTTACTTTTATAATAAGCCAAACTAAATGTTCAACAAAATATTTACATAAACTTGGTGTTCAATTATTTGGAAAATTTGTTAAGAAGTCCTTATCCCTGATAATTCTGCAAGGATAAAACATTTATATTATAATATATATAATACAAATAAATTTTAAAATAACATATGTCTATATTTAACAAAATGAATGTGACTACAAGAAATATAAAACCTTACTAGCCATGTACATATTCCATGTACACAGACAAAACATAGAGAACATGCAGGCCACTTTTGAGGACTGCATATGTGATTAATCATTATTGTTAGTTTTTACAGACTACCTGATTGTAAAGGATTGGTGGTGGGGTCCAAACTTGTTAATGAACCCAGCTTTCCTTCTTGGCACTACAGTATACATGATCATAATAGATGCTATTGATTTTCTTAAGTGAATCATTTAGGTGTTTCATTCTCAAACCTATTCAAACCTAATGCCCCATTTTTATAACAAGTATTGTGTAATACTTTGCTATCCTGAAAAGAAATTCAAAGATATTAATTGATTTTTAAGGACCTACACAGTACCCTAACATAAATACAAAGAAGAAATACAAGGAAAGTTATTGAGAATAAAATAATTATGTTTTTCTTTGGGTAAGTGCTTGGTCACAACTAGGCTAGATGAGCTAACCAAATACTCTGAGACTTGCCCCTATACTTAGAAACGCAGTAAAGGTAATGGCTATGACAACCATCTGATACATGAGTGTTCTTTTGCTGAGTTGTATACTACTGATGATGTTGCTCTTAATCTTATGAGGAAACCTCGGGAAATTTCTGAACAAAAGTGTTAAATATTTTTTGTAATTGATATTTTAGTGGCATTCTTGCAAAATTCAATGTACATTAAAACTATGCAAAAATGCTTCTTGCTTATATGTAAAATGGAATAATGTTGTAGGCTTAGATACCTGTGAACAGATCCTAACAGCTGTGGATGATTGGCGGGATCCTTGAAAGCTGTGAAGTATACAGGCAATTCTTCCCTCTGTGGGATTGCCCTATATGTTACAGAATGTTTTAAATGTGTGGCTTGTGATCATTAAATACTAGTGTCAATAAGAAAATACACTCTCACACTTTTCTAAAATACCTCCTGAGGAGGCAGTAATACTTCCTTTAAGAGCCATTGACCTAGATGTTTGGTGTAAAAACTGAAATTTTGTCAATGAAATTTTCATACTAAATCAACTCTGCCTTAAAATTTATCTGGATGAACCTTGATAAGAATTCCTCTCTTCCACTCTTTGGATCTCATTTCATGCACTTGCTCCTTCTTGGTCTTCTCTGTCGGCATCAGGCCAGTCAAACTGGGGAGTCAATTTCTTCATCCTCTAGAAGTCCATTAAATCTATAAGCATGGCTGAGAAATCATAGCATAAAGTTAATTTTTCCTTGCTGCCTATTATCAGGTTTCTGTGCCCAACTTCACATTCCATAATTTGATGTCTTCTCTCTGTATTTGTAATTCATCAATGCCTGTTGACCCATACTTCTGATCCACTGTCCACTGCTGATCAATAATCCTTGACCTTCTCAATGCCTGACCAGCTTACATTGAATTTAGACATTTTATCACCAGGTTATAACTTCTCATACATGCAGGGGCCTTCACGTGATACCTCACTGTTCTTTAGTTCCTTCATTGAGTCCACGCCTGGTTCCACTCTATCTCCAAGGGCTTCAGCCATTACTGAACACACTCTCTCTATCCCTCTCCTTGCTTAGCTTCAGGACTTTGGGTCCTATTTCCTCATCATGCTACCTATGTGCTGGCACCATAAGCAAAAATCCCTTGAAGAGGCAAAAACGAAGAGAGAACACAGAAGAAAAGGAATTGAATAAAAGAATTGTCAACACCCTAAAGCATATAGACAATTAGAAAGAAATGATATTTGAGTGCGATTATCTCCTCAGTGTGCTTCTTTTTCTTCTATCACCCAATAACCCCAATTTATAATTAAACTTCATGAGGATAGGGATTTTGTCTTCTCGTCTATTGTTTGCTATTGAATCACCAAAATTTTACGTGTCTGAACCACGGTAGATGCTCAACATACGTTTGCTGGTGAATGAATGAATGGATGAATGACACCATCATATGAGTAGTAGCTGTAGTAAAAAGTAGTTTGTGTGAAATTGTGAAGTTTTGAATCAAACAGTGAAATGACCTATCAATGATCTTAATTAAAATGGTTAATTCAAATTAGTTAACTACTTTGAAAGTCTTTAAAAACAGAGTAACATTTTCTAGTAACAAATGCATCTCTTTTTGACCAATATTAGCCCCCAAATATATACATACGTATATATGTATATATACACACACATATAGTTATTATGACAATTCTACATTACTATTCTAGAGAATTTGATTTAAAATTTAAATTGTAAGCTTTGAAGAAACATCATTACTCTCCGTGTTTAAATGCTGGACAGCAACAATCAAATAGTTTAATTTCCCAACTTGAAAAATTTCCATTTGTTTATCAATAAATCATTCACTTTAAAAATTTCAGGAATATTATCTTCTATTTGAACCTCAGTAGCAAGATACAGCGCTATATTTATATTGCTTTGAATCAAACAAGGTCATTTCTCTTCTAAAATTGCCATATTTTGAGCTGTAAAATATGATACATGAACTTATAAAAACACTTTTAGTTATGAGATCTTATTTCTAAAAGTTAAGTGAAACTTTCATATAAAATATATTTGCTTAATATTTTCAAAAGTGATTTGAAAAATCAAGAGATACAGCACTTAGTATTTAGATGTCATTTCTGTATTACATAACTAATGACACGTAAACAGAAGAAACAAAAGATTTCTCATCTAGTATTGAGTACTATAATTTAAACATAATAAGCTAATAATTTTCTGGTCTTCTAGTAAATTAGGGAATTCAGAATATTCCTTTTTACAGGAACTATCAGAAGCAGGAGGCAAAAGATGGCAGCAGTGAGTCGTCCCAAGATCTCACACTACGCATGCTCCTTTTACTTTATTTTTTAATATTATCTAATTGTGCATTTAATAATATCTTCAGTTACAAATTATTTTAGAAGACTAGAAATCATAAATGTCCCAGTGAAATCAGGCATAGTGCAAATTAAATCAAAGTGGTATAGGCCATCACTGCTTTCCCTAAATACCCTCCTCGCCCATCCTCCTAAGAAGTCTGTGGGTCATATCCAAGGCGAACAATTAGTGAATAGGGTTTGCCATTGCTCATATCAAAAATAACTCTAGAAACTTTAGAAAGTTATTTTCTCAACTCATTCCATATAGTCACAAAAGACATGTATATTTGATCTGGATGGAATCTATGCACCTACTTCAAATTTAATCCAGAGAGTAATTGACCTCCCTTCAATAGCTGCCCCTCATGTCCCAAATGACTTCTTGAGTTAACAGATGCAAACAAGAATACAAGTTAAAAAAAAAAATCCAAAAATGTGACCAAAGCTAAGGTGAAAACAAAGAGCATCCTTTAAAATATAATGTGGCCTAATGGACACAGTGCTGCTAATTTGTCTTTTACCAAGTACTCCACGGTAATTGAACTGCCTTTCTGAGAACTGAAATATAGTTCAACATGTGCTGAAAAATGGCCCTGCAGTGTTTTCTCTTACAAGAGTCAGGAGTATTTTAATATGGAGCCAGCTTTAAAACTGGGAGCCAGGCTAGACAACTACTTTTGGAGGTGAGACCAAGCCTGCATATGCATGTCCAGCTCTGGTGTAGGAGGATTAAAAGCAAACATTGGTTGTCAAAAGTCTTTGCTTAATCTGCTGCTCCTTGCATTGATTTCTACCTATTTAATCTGTCTACAACTTTTCTCCTTTGCTCTTACTTCAAATTATATTTTAACTTACTCCAAAGTATAATAGGGAATAGCCTCGGATAAATATTCAAGTCATTTAACTTTGTTGGATAATCTCTTCTGACACAAAAGAGAAGCACTTTGTTACTGAAAATCATAAGCTCCCAAATCCCTCTGGTTACAATTTCTTGTATTGTGTCATGCTTATCTGTGTCTCAGCTCTGGGGAGGGGTGGAGTGGAAAAGATCACAACCTCAGACAGTCTGGGACCTACAGCATCAGGGATGGGGAGCTGTGGCATCATTAGAAGAAGCGTTGGCCCTGGCCCCGGGCAGGATGCACTCTGTCTGCCCGTGACTTGTAACTGCAGCAGGGGTGAGCCCCGACATGACTTCTGAAACAGAGGGACACAGGTGAAGGCCCAGAGGACTTCTTTTGTACATGACATGGTTCTTGTTTTCTAACAAGACTTTCACTGTTCGCTACAGTGATCCTACTTGCTGTATATATTTCACAGCAGAGAAGTCCCGATGGAGTCAGTGAGCTGTCAAACCACGAGGTGATACAGAAAACCAATCTGAAAATGAAGAGAACAATGCAGGGTGTATAGGAAGACTATGGAGGAAGACGCAGGTGAGGGTTTCCATTTTAGCCTGGAAGGGGGGAAGGGGAGGAGTAGCAGAACGCGGCAGAGGTGCTGAAGTAAGAAGAAGGAAGGGGAGGCGCAGGAGGAGGAGGGGAATTTGTCCTTGCAATCTATTCAAGTTCCAGACTGGACAAGGGTCTTTCTTGCCGGAAGTTTACATACATTCCAGATTCAAAACCAGAGGGATTTTGTTTAACAAGAATGTCTCTCCACCCGCGAAAAGCATGTTTAATATAAGCACTGGAAGAGACAGTAAGATTGGACAGGCGATGTGGGAAGACGGCAGATGGATGTCCTGCCTTCTTTGCTCTAGAACCACAGGATTTGAGAGCGTCCACCTCCATCCAGAAGCATGCACATTCAGCTTGCCCCCCGCCTCCAAGGCACACACCAGCTATTCTAGAACCCCTCCACCCCTGCCCCTTTGTTTGCAGGCTGACATCTGCCCCATCACAATAAAGTGTCAGCATCTTGCACGTGAATGAAGAAACTGGCCCTTTGAGAACCGGTCCAACCCAGGGTTCCAGGCCTTCCCAGGTCCCTTCCAGCTTTCCCCTGGTTCCCAAGCATCCACCCATCTCAAGGCCAGGGCGTGCGTTCCCAAGGATGCTCGGCCCTCTCCCAACCCGCGGCCTCCTCCCCTCTCTCCTGCTGCTGCTGCCGCGAAAACCAGGAGAAGTGGAATGCGCACGGCGAAGCGCCGCGCTCTCGCGGCGGCACTGGGCATGCTCGGCACCCAGGGCAGGTTTGGGCGGCGGGGCGGACGCTTCCTCACTAGCCAGGCGCCCGAGCCGGCCGCCGAGGCAGAGGTGGAGGCTGAGGCTGCCGCGCGCCGCGGGAGGAGCCTCGCCCTCGGCGGCGGCGGCGGCGGCGGCACAGGTGGCGCGG